>NW_012267354.1:857867-860442 GCF_000151885.1 Dipodomys ordii
GGCTGGCTTTGAACTATGATCCTCACATCTCAGCCTCCTCAGTAGCTAGGATTACAAGTGTGAGCCAGCAGTGCCTAGCCAGTGCATAGTTTTCTTAGTAAAGTCAGTAAGATATACTTCACAGAAAATGACCATTTTAATCCCTCAGCATTAACTAATTCACAGTATTATAAAATAAATCATATTATATTTCATTTAAAAGGTATTAATATAATGTAAATTGTACTATTTCATTTACATTACTATATATTTTCTCCTTCCTGAGTCTTGAACTGAGGGCCTTGGCACTGTGCCTGAGCTTCTTTGGTTCTAGGTTAGGCTAGCAGTCTACACTTACACCACAGTCCACCTCAGCTTTTTCTAGTACTTTATTGGAGATCAGAGTCTCATAGCCTTTCTTGTCAGGGCTGGCTTTGAATCACAAACCTCAGATCTGAACCTCCTGAGTGCCTAGGATGACAGCTGTGAGCCACCAGCCCCTGGCTGATTGTCATGATTATAAAGCTAACTACTTAGCAGGCTGAGTGCAGAAGTATCAAGGTTTGAGACCAGCCTGACCAGAAAAGTTGAAGAGACTCTTTCTCAGAAATTACACGAAGGAGCTGGGAAGGTGGCTCAGCGCTTGCCTCGCATGCATGGGGCTCTGGGTTCAATTCTTCAGCACCAAATAAGCAAAAAGAAAACATCTGGAAGTGGTCCTGTGACTCAAGTGGTAGAGTGCTAGCCTTGAGCTGAAGAGCTGAGAGACAGCGCCAGGCCCAGAGTTCAGCCCCCACGCAGGATTCCCTCCCCCCAAAAAATGTAAAACCTTACACGAAGATATAATAGGACTCCACGTGAGTGTCAAGGGGGAGAGCACCAGCCTAGCAAGCTGGACACCTGAGTTCCAGCTCCAGACACACCGCCCCTCCGCGGCCCGACCTTCAAAGGGCGGGTGGCGCCCTCTAGCGTCGCGGCTCCCCCACAGCCCTGGTTTCCAGCTTTGCAGCTCTGTTGAGGGGCAGATGCCAGCTTCACTTTCACTATGGCTGCTAATGCCTTCCTCCTGCTCCAGGCCTGCAGGTCGGTTCTCGCTGACTCCAGCCACCCACGGCCCCCGCCCTCGCCTCCCCGCCGAGCAAGCCAGCTCCTGTGGCTGCGATGCACTGTGCCTTCCCCGCTGCCTCCCGCCCCGCCCGCAGCTGCTGTCCACACCCCAAGCCAATGCTGCTCCTTGTGGGTTCCAAGCTGCCTGGCTGGAGGCCTTCACTCCAGCCAGCTGGACATGGGGCGGGGACGGACTCCAGCAGGGAAGGAAAATCTCTGCCAACACCACAGCACGTTTAGAGGAAGGAAACTTTCAGCGCAGTGCTTCCAAAGCCTAGCAGAAACCATGCTCCAAAAGAATTTTAACAGTGCTCCAACAAAGCTCCACTCTGCCTCTGCTTCTGGGCGCGGGGTCCCTGCTTCTGCTTCTGGCGCTGGCGCTGCTGGTGTTGGTGGGGATGGTGGTGGGGGTAGAATCCCGGATCTTGCTAGAACATGGGTGAGGGTCATGTGTCCATAGGGCTCATGTGAGGATGAGCAGGTGTCAGGCATGGATTGTTAAGGAAGCAGATCATCATCATCCACCTGCCTTGCTGGGGTAGTCCTGCTTGCTGCCTCTTAAAGCAGCGCTGAAGCTGTTCTCAGAGTTCTGCCTTCTTTTGCAAAAAATAATGTATCCTGGCAATGCGGGGAGTTTTTTGGTTCTTTGTTGTTGTTGTTTACACATTCTGGCACTTTTCTTGTTCTCTCTGCATGTTAAGCACAGAACATCATTAGATTTCCTGTCTCAGTTGCTGCACTCAGGTTCTGCTCTTTCTTCCTGTCTCATTGCTTAAGGATTGGGATGCATTTCCCTAGGGCACAAGGAATCTCCTTCAGATCAGGGCTGAGTGTAAATGACTTTATTAGGTGAGCCAAACCCTAGAGACTGATGGGGTCATCCAGAGGGGATTTTCTTCTACTTTCTTTTTTCTAGGGCTGGGATTTGTACCCAGAGCCTAGCACAAGTCTTCTTCCACTGAGCTACATCCACAGCCCTTGGTTATTCACCGAGGCACTGGTGCCTCATAGCTGTATTCCTAGCTACTCAGGAGGCAGAGATTTGAGAATTGAAGTTTGAGGCTAACCTGAACAAGAAAGTCTGTGACTATTACCTTCAATTACCTACCAACAAATCCAGAAGTGCAACTGTGCCTCTAGTGATAGAGTGCTAGCCTTGAGAGAGAGAGAGAGAAAAAAAGAATCAGGGACAGTGTCCAGGCCCTGAGGTCAAGACCCAGGACATCCACAAAATAGTTTTTTGTTTCTTTGTTTGTTTTTAAATTACTCAGCATTGTGGCACCGACTGGCCTTGAACTTGCTATGCGGCTCATGCTGGCCTCTAATCATACTTGTCCCACCTGGTGTTACAGGCAGGCCCCACCACATTGGCACCAGAAGAATGTGTTTTGCTGAAATGAATGATGCTAATGTGTTGTGAGTTTGATGATGCTACAAGTGCAAATTCCGGGTGACTCTGGGAATGCTGAGACTTATTACTCACCCAGAG
>NW_012267354.1:860492-861080 GCF_000151885.1 Dipodomys ordii
ACTGGGCTCTGTCCTGCGTGGAGATAAGAGACACTTCTTCCAGGGGGTGGGAAGGTGGCTCAGTGGTAGAGCGCTTGCCTTGCATGCCTGAGGCCGTGGGTTCGATTCCTTAGCACCACATAAGCAAAAAGAAAAAAGCCGGAAGTGGCGCTGTGGCTCAAGTGGTAGAGCGCTAGCCTTGAGCTCAAGAGCTGAGGGACAGCGCCAAGCCCAGAGTTTAGGCCCCACGACCGGACCCCCCCCCAAAAAAAGAGCCACTTTCTCCAAAGCTCTGGAAGAGACTTCTAGGCACAATGGGTCCTGGTTGAGGACAAATGCTGAGAGCCTCCTGGTGCTGCCCAGGGCCACTGCCAGAGTGGAAGGGGCCAGCTGCACACTTCTTTCAGGGACAGTCTTCCCCTCCACATTGAGGGAGGGAGAGAGGGGAAGAGAGGAAGATGGGAAGAGAGAGAGAGAGAGAAAGTGTGTGTGTTTCACTGTCCTGAGGTCAAGATGGATTCCAGAGCCACTGTGTGACACAGCATGTGAAAGGCAGGGGCTCATGGTCCTCTGGGCAGGGGAAGGGGTGTGGTGGGCAGGGGAAGGGGT
>NW_012267354.1:861130-867760 GCF_000151885.1 Dipodomys ordii
CTCAAGGCTAGGTTAGCAGTCTACACTTACACTACAGTCTACTTCAGCTTTTTCTAGTACTTTATTGGAGATAAGAGTCTCATAGCCTTTCTTGTCAGGGCTGGGTTTGAATCTGAAAACTCAGATCTGAACCTCCTGAGTGCCTAGGATGACAGCTGTGAGCCACCAGCCCCTGGCTGATTGTCAGGATTATAAAGCTAACTACTGAAGAGGCTGAGTGCAGAGGTATCAATGTTTGAGACCAGCCTGACCAGAAAAGTTGAAGAGACTCTTTCTCAGAAACTACCTGAAGGGGCTGGGAAGGTGGCTCAGTGGTAGAGGGCTTGCCTCGCATGCATGAGGCCCTGGGTTCGATTCCTCAGCACCAAATAAGCAAAAAGAAAAAATCTGGAAGTGGTGCTGTGGCTCAAGTGGTAGAGTTCTACCCTAGAGCTGAGGGGCAGCGCCAGGCCCAGATTTCAGCCCCCACGACAGGATTCCCCCCCCCCAAAATGTAAAAACTTACAGGAAGATATAATAGGACTCCACGTGAGTGTCAAGGGGGAGAGCACCAGCCTAGCAAGCTGGACACCTGAGTTCCAGCTCCAGACACACCGCCCCTCCGCGGGCCGGCCTTCAAAGGGCGGGTGGCGCCCTCTAGCGTCCCGAATCCCGCACAGCCCTGGTTGCCAGCTTTGCAGCTCTGTTGAGGGGCAGCTGCCAGCTTCACTTTCACTATGGCCTGGCCTCTGATGCCTTCCTCCTCCTCCAGGTCGGCAGGTCGGTTGCTGCTGACTCCAGCCGCCCACGTCCCCGTCCTCGCCTCCCCGCCAAGCAAGACCACTCCTGTGGCAGCTATGCACGGTGCCCTCCCCGCTGCCTCCCACCCCGCCCGCAGCTGCTGTCCACACCCCAAACCAGTGCTGCTCCTTGTGGGTTCCAAGCTGCCTGGCTGGCGGCCTTCACTCCAGGCAGCTGGACATGGGGCAGGGACGGACTCCAGCAGGGAAGGAAAATCGCTGCCAACACCACAGCACGTTTAGAGGAAGGAAACTTTGAGCCTGGTGCTTCCAAGGCCTAGCAGGAACCATGCTCCAACAGAACTTAACAGTGCTCCAACAAAGCTCCCCTCTGCCTGTGCTCTCTCTGGAGCTGGCGCTGCTGGTGTTGGTGGTGATGGTGGTGGGGGTGGAATCCCGGGGTCTGGCTAGAACATGGGTGAGGGTCATGTGTCCATAGGGCCAATGTGAGGATGAGCAGGTGTCAGGCATGGATGGTTAAGGAAGCAGATCATCATCATCCACCTGCCTTGCTGGGCTAGTCCTGCTTGCTGCCTCTTAAAGCAGCGCTGAAGCTGTTCTCACAGTTCTGCCTTCTTTTGCAAAAAATAATATATCCTGTCATTGCAGGTTTTTTTTTTTGTTTCTTTGTTGTTGTTTACGAATTCTAGCACTTTTCTTGTTCTATCTGCATGTTAAGCACAGAACATCATTAGATTTCCTGTCTCAGCTGCTGCACTCAGGTTCTGCTCTTTCTTCCTGTCTCATTGCTTAAGGATTGGGAAGCATTTCCCTAGGGCACAAGGAATCTCCTTCAGATCAGGGCTGAGTGTAAATGACTGCATTAGTTGAGCCAAACCCTAGAGACTGATGGGGTCATAACATACACTTCCAGAGGGAATTTTCTTCTACTTTCATTTTTCTAGGGCTGGGATTTGTACCCAGAGCCTAGCACAAGTCTTCTTTCACTGAGCTACATCCACAGCCCTTGGTTATTCACCGAGGCACTGGTGCCTCATAGCTGTATTCCTAGCTACTCAGGAGGCTGAGATTTGAGGATTGAAGTTTGAGGCTAACCTGAACAAGAAAGTCTGTGACTATTACCTTCAATTACCTACCAACAAATCGAGAAGTGCAACTGTGACTCTAGTGATAGAGTGCTAGCCTTGAGAGAGAGAGAGAGAGAAAAAAAAGAATCAGGGACAGTGTCCAGGCCCTGAGGTAAAGACCCAGGTCAGCCACAAAATAGTTTTTTGTTTGTTCGTTTTTTTTCAATTACTCAGCATTGTGGCACAGACTGGCCTTGAACTTGGTATGCAGCTCATGCTGGCCTCTGACCATACTTCTCCCACCTGGTGTTACAGGCAGGCCCCACCACATTGGCACCAGAAGAATGTGTTTTGCTGAAATGAATGATGCTAATGTGTTGTGAGTTTGATGATGCTACAAGTGCAAATTCCTGGTTGACTCTGGGAATGCTGAGACTTATTACTCACCCAGAGTTGGGAAGCATTTGGAAATTCCTTTCCTGGGTAGCTACCCGAGTTTGTCTGTGACACTGCAAATATGTTTCTAGAGCAGAAGTGCCAACCTATCACAGAGAACTTTGAAAAGCTTGAGAAACAGGGGCTGATGGGGTCAGGTGGCCAGGATAGTGAGAACTAGGGAGACAGCAGGAGAGTGCACTGAGCCCAAGAGACCACAGCTGCTCATGGGTTCCCAGGGGAGAATGAACCACAAGCTGACCTGCACAGGGCTGCAGCACAGCAGGGAGCAGCCTGCAGGTGGCAGACCTGTCCCTGGACACTGGCCCAGCTAGATGTGGACAGAGAGGGCTCCTTGAGGGAAGGGGTTCCCAGTGTTCTGTGCAGTGCAGCCCAGGGTTGGCAGGCAGAGGACACTTCATCAATGTTAGTTGCTGGAAGGAAGGAGCCCTGTTGTCTGCATTGCAAAGTGGAGAAATGACAACCCCAAGCCCTTCTAGCTCTCCTTCCAGTTGCTCAGATTCTTCTGTTGCCTTTCCTTGCACTTCTCAGCATCCCTGAGAACTCTTGTATATTCTGAACTGCTTCAGATTCATTACATTCTGTGTGTGTGTGTATGTGTGTGTGTGTGTGATGTGTGCTGATTCTGGGACTTGAATTCAGGGCCTGTCCCTGAGCTTTTTTGCTCTAGGCTTTTTGGGGGTTAATTGGGGATAGAGGTCTTCAGGACGTCCTTACTGGGCTGATGCCAAACCACAATCTTCAGATCTCAGCCTCCTAGGTAACTAGAATTAGTGATGTGAGCCACCAGCACTTAGCTCAGACCTGAATGTTTTAGTCCTATCAATAAATTAGATGTCAAGAAAGGCTTTAAATAATGATTTTACCACCCATGGGGCCATGCACCTATTGAGAGTATAAACTGGAGTTGACCAGAGTGAGATCCAAATGACTTATTTAGAATAAGTGAAGGGGGATCGTGAATTTGTTACTTGCTGTGTGAATATTCTGGGGAAGCACAATGCAGCCTTATATCCCAAATTGGGATAAGGCCAAAGACGCAAAAACTTACACACATTTTAATGGATGAGATAAACTGAGGTATTAGTAGCCATGTACAAAGCTATAGATGCCTATGCCTAAAAAGGGCTGTATTTACCCAAAGGTTTCCAAGTACCAAAGCTGACATCTTCCTGCCTACTCAGCCCTATTGTGTGTGTTGGGTTTGTGTTTGTTTGGTTTTGGAGTGTTTTTTTTTTTTTTTTCATCTATTCTGAGTCTTGAACTCAGAACTCTTTTGCTCAAGGCTAGTGTTGTACCACTTTGAGCCACAGCAGTACCTTGGTTTTCCTATGGTTCATTGAAGATGTGTCTCATGGACTTCTCTGCCTGGGCTGGCTTTGAATGGCCATACTGAGATCTCAGCCTCCTGACTAGCTAGGATACTGGGCATGATCCACCAGAGCCAGGCTTCCCCACTTATTTAAATGGTTCCACATTGATAACAAAAACCGACGACAAAATAGTGGACTTATATCGCCCTCATGTGGTCATATGTGGAAACTACAGGCCTGTATACATTAAGCCTAAACTCTGGGACATTTGTATGTCTACCCATTTTTTCTCCTCTTCATTAAATATCTCTCCACTTTCAAAATATATTTCAGAGACTGGAAATGTGGCTTAGTGGTAGAATGCTTGCCACATGCATGAAGCCCTGACTTTGATTCCTCCAACCACATAGAAAAAGCTGGAAGTGGATCTGGGAAGGTGGCTCAGTGGTAGAGTGCTTGCCTTGCATGCATGAGGCCCTGGGTTCAATTCCTCAGCACCATATAAGCAGAAAAAAAAGCCAGAAGTGGTGCTGTGGCACAAGTGGTAGAGTGCTAGCCTTGAGCTGAAGAGCTGAGGGACAGCACCCAGGCCCAGAATTTAAGGCCCATAACTGGCAAAAATAAAAAAAAAAGAAAGAAAGAAAAGAAAAGAAAAAGAAAAAGCTGGAAGTGGCACTATGGTACAAAGAGTGGAGTTCTAGCCTTGATCAAAGGAAGCTCAGGCACAGTGCCCTGGCCCTGAGTTCAAGTCCCAGAACTGGCTAGTGACTCATGCCAGAAGTGGTGTTGTGGCTTAAACTGGTAGAGTACTAGCTTTGAGTGATAAAGGTCAGGGACAGTGCCCAAGCCCTGAGTTCAAGCCCCAAAGAATGACACAAAGAGAAAATAACTATGAGCATCAGATAGTGTGGATCCTGCTATACTCCTACCTACTCAGGAGACTTAAGTCCCAGCATCATGACTTGAAACCAGCACTGACAGGAAAGTCTGTGGGCTTCTTATACGGCACTCTAACCTTGACCAAGAACAAGCTCAGATGTAGCACACAAGCCATAAGTTCAAGACTAGCACATATACAAAAAAAAATCCCTGGGGCTGGGAAGGTGGCTCAGTAGTAGAGCGCTTGTCTTGCATGCCTGAGGCCCTGGGTTCGATTCCACAGTACCACTTAGGCAAAAAAAAAAAAAAAGCCAGAAGTGGAGCTGTGGCTGAAGTGGTAGAGTGCTAGCCTTGAGCTGAAGAGCTGAAGGACAGCGCCCAGGTCCAGAGTTCAGGGCCCATGACCAGACCCCCCCCCAAATTTTTTTAAATCCCTCAACTGAGAATCTATTCTTCAGGTCTCTTCTCAAAGAGTCAACTCAAAAAATTCCAGATTCCAGGCAGACCCACAAAACAGGTAAGGACTTTGGAGAAGGAGATCTTCCACATTAGCAACACTTTCTCTAGATTTGCTCTTGGCCAAGTTCATTAAAACTCTCAAAAATTCCCACCCAGGTCATGATGAACACGTAGTACCACAGTCAGCTCTGTCCCCACGCCCACACCATGTCACCTGTCCTGCAGCACTGCCTTCCTCCTGCATGTCATGGTCCTTCCTTGGTCTCTTATACACCATGACACCTGTCTCTTCTGCTAGCACACATGCTCCACAAGCATGACAGTTCTGAACTCCTTTGAGTTCCGAAGGGATTCCAAATTCAATCTACAGACCAATGCCAAAGGTCTAAGAACCACATTGTTAAGTAGTCAGAGCAAAGGCTTGGCTGTCTGCCAGGAGATTCCTGTCTTAATTTGTTTCTGAGAATGAAGCTGAGCAGAAGGGAGTGTTTTGGTCAGGGTTGAAAGGACCAAGTCAGCCTTAGAGGGAAGGCAGGGCACAGCAGGAAGCACAGCGCCTCTCATGGCAGCAGGAGGCAGAGCAGGGCAGTAACAGGGTGCAGAGAAAACACAATCCCCAAGGAACCCACACACAGTGGAGTCCCAACTACCACAGTCCACCAGCATAAAGAACTATCTTCAGGTTTTCAATTTACCACCTGATGACCCCATCCCTAGGTCAGAGGTCTCATGACCCATTCTCCTTGAAATGCCCTGACACACACAGGTGGATATGAATTCCACTAACTTCCAGATCCTCTCAGCAAATCAAGATGGGATCATAATCCCTTCCTGACTCTGCTCTTCAATCCAGGAATTCCGGTGGGAGTAGAGTTGGGACTAACCAGAGCTGAGGGCAGGTGCAGGGAAGGTGGGCAGAGAAGATGCAGAGGATCAGGAAGGGAGCTCACAGGAGAAACCTGACATCCCTCCTCTCTGCTCTTCCCACAGGTGGCTCCCTTGAGGGCACTGGGGACAGCACAGACCCACACTGGAGGCAGCAGTGCTAGAAGGAAAGCAAGCTGCCTCACATTGCCTTTCTCCTCACCACACACACCCTGTGCAAGGCTGCCTAGTGCTTTGGGAGGCAGTGACAGGAACACACCCCTTTCCCCCTGCTGCTGTCACAGGACACCCAGAAGGCCAACAAGACACCAGCTCATGCAGGATGACAAGAAGGGACATAAGTATGGAGAAGAACAGATGGAGCCTTAGTAGAGGACTCAGGCCTGAGACTAGTCTCACCTGCACAGTCTGTGCTGTGTCCTAGACAAAGGAAAAGCCCCTCTGATCATAGGTGCTCATGGAGAAGGTTCTAGGCAAACAACACAACTGAGGAGCAGGGAAGACAACCCAGGTGAGGACTGAATACATGACAGTCCAGAATGCACTGAGCTCCTATCCACACTTGCCTGTTCTCAGGCTAACCCTGGCCCCGCCCACAACACAGCTCAGCAAACATGAGGATTCTGGAATTTAATCATGTTTTATTTTCTACCTCAAGTTTTGGGAATCATTGAGTGATTTATTCAACATTTTTCCATGGCAATAATTTGAAACCCAGACCCACATCCACATTCTCTTTATCAGTGAGGAAGCAAGCAGCTGCAGCTCAGAGCAAGGGAAAGTGAAGTCAGGGATGGGGAAGCCCTGGCCCCGCCTCTGCTGGAGCAGCAG
>NW_012267354.1:873745-876125 GCF_000151885.1 Dipodomys ordii
AACCCGGAACCCCAGTGACACTGATTGGCTTCTCTAGAACCCCACAGCCAGTAGCGGCGAGAGCTGGTGCATCGTCACCAGTGTCCGGGCAGAAGCGGCCGACACAGGTTGGAGAAGAAGTGAAACTGGGGAGACCAGGAATCCCCAGTGCTGAGCTTCCCCACCCAGAGCAGCTCTGGCTCTGAGATGCTGACATCTAGGTCCGTGCACCTGGGGTTTCGTCCTAGTCCCTGTCCCCCCGCACCAGCACTTTGTCCCAGCTACTTCTGGCTTTTGCCTGAGGGCCAAATCAGAGATTCTGAGAGAGTGTGCTTCTAAGATCTCTGCACACATTCATGTCGACCCCAAAGGTATTTGTATCATATGGGTTCTGTCTCTATTCACTGTTAGGACTGGGCATGTGCTTAGTAGTAGAGTACTTGCCTCGCATGTTTGAAACTGGGGATCCATTCCTCAGCACCACATATACAAGAATGCCAGAAGTGGTGCTGTGGCTCACGTCGTAGAGCGCTAACTACCTTGAGCAAAAGAAGCTCAGGGACAGAATCCAGCCCATCTCAGCCATACTGCACCATCTTCAGGATTACAGAGATTGTGGCCTTGGTGTTGAATAGGGAGTACTAGTCTTGTTTTGTTTTGTTTTCTGTTTTGTTTGGTTGTGGTGCTTGAACTGTGGGCCTGAGTGCTGTCTCTGAGCTCTTCAGCTCAAGGCAAGCACTCTAAGACTTGAGCCACAGTTTCATTTCTGGTTTTCTGGTGGTTAATTGGAGAAAAGAGTCTCAGGGACTTTCCTGCCCAGGTTGGCCTTGAACCATGATCCTCCTACCTTGCCTCCTGAGTACCTAGGATTACAGATGTGAGCCACTGGCCCCCAATTTTTTTTTCTTTGCTATACCTGAGGCTTGAATTCAGGGCTTGGCCTCTGTCCCTGAGCCTCTTTTTTTACTCAAGGCTAGCACTCTACTACTTCAGCCATAGTGCCATTTCTTGCTTTTTCTGTTTATGTGGTACTGTATTGAACCAAGGCTTCATGCAAGCACTCTACCACTAAGCAACATTCACAGCCCCAAACTTTTTTTTTCAAACTTTTTTTAAATATTAAAATACCTACCAATAAACCTAACCAAGAAGAATAAAGACCTCTACCATGAAACTTACACAACACCAAAGGAATTGTTAGGAATTACCTCCCATGTTCATGAATGGGCAGAGTTAAAACTGTTGAGCTGCTTGGAATGTGTGGGTTTTTAGGAAGAGAAGTCAGGAAGTGGCCCTGTGACACAAAATGATAGAGCGCTAGCCTTGAGTACAAAAGCTCAGGAGAGCATCCAGAAACAGCGTCCAGGCCCTCAGTTCAAGTGCAGGACAACCTCCAGCTATCAAAATTGGTGAAAAAATGAAAGAAAGAAAAGCAAAGAAAGGGGGAAAAAAAGGAAGAGAAGGGAAAGGAGCTGGTTGGAATCAGCCTGTGTGAATCCTCTGTAGCTGTCAGGGTTGAGGAGCCTTTAGTTGGCTGCTCTTTGACCCTGAGGCAAGTAGGGTGTCAGCAATTGAATCAGGTGGGTTGGATAATTTGCATAGCAAAGGTGCTCACTGGAGATTGTATTACTTTCTTCTTTTCTTTTTTTTGTCCTTGTGGGGCTTTAACTCTGGGCTTGGGAGCTGTCCCTCAGCTCTTCAGCTCAAGGCTAGGGTTCTACCACTTGAGCTACAACTCCACTTAGGGTTTACTAGTGTATTTTTCAAGATAAGAGTTTGTCCAACTTTCTTGCCCAGGCTGGCTTTGAACCGTGAACCTCAGATCTCAGCCTTCAGAGTAGCTAGGATTACAGCCGTGAGCCACTGGTGCCTGGCTGTTCTTTTGGTTGCTAAACATGGAAGGAATATTTCTTGCCTAGTTTGCTATGTTCTTGTAAGGTCCGCCCCTGGATGGCAAGCAGACTCCACCCTCCTCGCAGCAAAGTCTCCACCCATTACCTGTGTTACCTAGGCAATTGGGACACCTGGAAGAGGTCATATCTGCATCCGCTGAGGTCACATCTGAATTTGATGTGGCCACACCTTTCCCTGCCCATACCCTACATAAGGCCTAGCCCAGGCCCAGACGCTTCCTTTTTCCTCCCTTGCTCTTGCTCTTCTTTTCTGCTCTCTCTCTCTTCCTCTCTCTGTTCTATTCTAGCTCTCTCTCTGTTCTTTTCTTGCTCTCTCTCTTTCCCAGCCACGTGGAGTGCCAACCTTGCCTGGTCCCTGCAGGTCTACCCCTTACCTGAATACCACGTGAGTGCTACTGTTCTTACCCCTCTCTCTGCTCTTTTCTGGCTCTTTTCTCTCTCTTTCCTCTCTTCCCAGCTCTCTCTCATTCCCAGGCCTTTCCCAGCCA
>NW_012267354.1:877575-878976 GCF_000151885.1 Dipodomys ordii
GAAGAGGAGCTGTCGGCTGGGGAAGGCCCTGAGTGTGCTGCAACTTCCTATTAGGAGTGCAGCTCACACTTCTGCCTGGGGCCTGAAACCTACAAGTGGCCCAGGAACTCAGACCTCCACCTTCCTACCTCCAGTCCTCTTCCTCCACAGCACAAAAACCACCACAGCTACAATAACCAGAACTGCAAAGATGCCTACGCCAATGACAATTCCAGTCTTGGGACTGGTGGGCCAAGCAGGCGGCTCTGGGAAGAGAAGGGAAAGGAGGATGAGCACTGTGAACCCAGCTCTCAGTCCTTACCTGCTGAGAGCTGCACATGCCTCCTGCTGTCTCTGAGCACAGCTGTGCTCTGTGCCCTCAGCCCTGCTTACCCCATGTCAGGCTGAGGGGCTCAGGCAGCCCCTCATGCTGCACATGGCATGTGTATCTCTGCTCCTCCCCAGAAGGCACCACCACAGCTGCCCACTTCTGGAAGCTTCCATCTCCTGCAGGCCTGGTCTCCACCAGCTCCATTTCCTGGGTCTGCTCCTCTCCATCCCGCAGCCAGGTCAGGGTGATCTCCGCAGGGTAGAAGCCCAGCGCCCAGCACCTCAGGGTCATCTTATGTTCAGAGGTGGGGTGGAGGGTGATGTGTGCCTTTGGGGGATCTGAGAAGAACCCAGAAATTCAGATGCATCTCCTTGCCTTCCATGGACCACCGTGCAGGTCAGTTGACCATGCTGAGGATACACAGCACAGCGAGTGGGGGCAGGGATGGATAATCCAGGCTGGAACTAGGCTTTTGGAATCATCTCCTAAACCTTGCAGAGTCCTAGACTTAGTTGTGATCACCATGGCCAGAAGATCCCCATCCCTCAAGAGTCACTTTGCTCTGTCTAGGTAGGAGAAAAGAGAGACTTTTTCTAAAAATGTGGAAGAGACTTCTAGCCACTATGGGTCCTGGTTGAGGACAAATGCTGAGAGCCTCCTGGTGCTGCCCAGGGCCACTGCCAGAGTGGAAGGGGCCAGCTGCACACTTGTTTCAGGGACAGTCTTCCACTCCATGCATGGAGAGAGACAGAGACAGAGACAGAGAGAGACAGAGATAGTGTGTATCTTTTACTGTCATGAGGTCAAGGTGGATTCCAGAGCCACGGTGTGACACAGCATGTGAAAGGCAGGGGCTCATGGTCCTCTGGGCAGGGGAAGGGGTGTGGTGGGCAGGGGAAGGGGTGTGGTGGGCAGGGGAAGGGGTGTGGTGGGCTGGGTCCCTTTTCCTCTCTGGCTGTGGGAGTGGAGGGGGACTTCCACAGGAGATGGAGGAGTCCCCGGGCCCTGGTACCTGTGCGCTGCAGCGTCTCCTTGCCGTGCTCCAGGTATCTGCGCAGCCACTCCACGCACGTGTGCTCCAGGTAGGCCCT
>NW_012267354.1:879599-882070 GCF_000151885.1 Dipodomys ordii
GTCCCAGAATCCGGGGAGAATCTGAGTGCCCATAGTTTCGCGGGGGACTTTACAACTCGGAACCCCAGTGACACTGATTGGCTTCTCTAGAACCCGACACCCAGTAGCAGCGAGAGCTTGTGCCGCATCACCAGTGTCCGGGCAGAAGCGGCCGACACAGGTTGGAGAAGAAGTGCAACTGGGGAGACCAGGAATCCCCAGTGCTGAGCTTCCCCACCCAGAGCAGCTCTGGCTCTGAGATGATGACATCTAGGTCCGTGCACCTGGGGTTTCGTCCTAGTCCCTGACCCCCCGCACCAGCACTCTTTCCCAGCTACTTTTCTGGCTTTTGCCTGAGGGCCAAATCAGAGATTCTGAGAGAGTTTGCTTCTATGATCTCTGCACACATTCATGTCGACCCCAAAGGTATTTGTATCATATGGGTTCTGTCACTATTCACTGTTAGGGCTGGGAATGTGCTTAGTAGTAGAGTTCTTGCCTCACATGTTTGAAACTGGGGATCCATTCCTCAGCACCACATATACAAGAATGCCAGAAGTGGTGCTGTGGCTCAAGTGGTAGAATGCTAACTACCTTGAGCAAAAGAAGCTCAGGGACATTGCCCAGGACCTGAATTCAAGGCCCAGACTGGCCAAAAAATAAAAATAATAAGTTCTAGATATGAAACAGTCTTTAAACCTAATGGCTCATGTCCTGTATCCTAGCTACTTGGGAATCAAAGATATGAGGGATAGAGGTTCAAAGCCAGCCAGGACAGGAAAGTCCCTGAGACTCATATCTCCAATTAACTATCAGAAACTCAGAAGTGGTGCTGGGTTCTAACTGCTGGAATACTAGCTTTGAGTATAAAAGCTCAGGGAGAGCATCCAGGTCTGAGCTCAATCCCCCTTGACAAAAACAAGAAGAGGACTTCATTCCCAGCCTTGGGGCTGGGAATGTGGCTTAGGGGGAGAGTGCTTGCCTAGCATGCATGAAGCCCTGGGTTCAATTCCTCAGTACTACATAAAAAGGAAAAGCCAGAAGTGGCACTATGGATCAAGTAGTAGAATGCTAACCTTGAGCAAAAAGAAGTTCAGGGATAGAATCCAGCCCATCTGTGCCATACTGCATCATCTTCAGGATTATAGAGATTGTGGCCTTGGTGTTGAATAGGGAGTACTGGTCTTGTTTTGTTCTGTTTTCTGTTTTGTTTGGTTGTGGTGCTTGAACTGTGGGCCTGAGTGCTGTCTCTGAGCTCTTCAGCTCAAGGCAAGCACTCTAAGACTTGAGCCATAGTTTCATTTCCGGTTTTCTGGTGGTTAATTGGAGAAAAGAGTCTCAGGGACTTTCCTGCCCAGGTTGGCCTTGAACCATGATCCTCCGACCTTGCCTCCTGAGTACCTATGATTATAGATGTAAGCCACTGGCTGCCAATTTTTTTTTTTTCTTTGCTAGACCTGAGGCTTGAATTCAGGGCTTGGGCTCTGTCCCTGAGCCTCTTTTTTTACTCAAGGCTAGCGTTCTACCACTTCAGCCATAGTGCCACTTCTGGCTTTTTCTGTTTATGTGGTACTGTATTGAACCAAGGCTTCATGCAAGCACTCTACCACTAAGCAACATTCACAGCCCCAAACTTTTTTTTCCAAACTTTTTTTTAATATTAAAATACCTACTAATAAAGGTAACCAAGAAGAATAAAGACCTCTACCATGAAACTTACACAACACTAAAGAAATTGATAGGACAGACCTCCCATGTTCATGAATGGGCAGAGTTAAAACTGTTGTTCTGCTTGGAATGTGTGGGTTTTTAGGAAGAAATGGCCGGGAAGTGGCGCTGTGGCTCAAAATGATAGAGTGCTAGCCTTGAGTACAAAAGCTCAGAGACAGCTTCCAGGCCCTCAGTTCAAGTCCAGGACAACCTCGAGCCATCAAAATGGGGGAAAAAAAAAGAATGAAAGAAAAGCAAAGAAAGGAAAAAGAAAAGGAAGAGAAGGGAAAGGAACCGGTTGGAATCAGCCTGTGTGAATGCTCTGTAGCTGTCAGGGTTGAGGAGCCTTTAGTTGGCTGCTCTTTGGCCCTGAGGCAAGTAGAGTCTCAGCAATTGAATCAGGTGGGTTGGATAATTTGCATAGCAAAGGTGCTCACTGGAGATTGTATTACTTTCTTTTTTTCTTTTTTCTTTTTTTTTGTCCTTGTGGGGCTTGAACTCTGGGCTTGGGCGCTGTCCCTCAGCTCTTCAGCTCAAGGCTATGGCTCTGCCATTTGAGCTACAACGCCACTTAGGGTTTACTAGTGGTTTTTTTCGCGATAAGAGTTTCTCCAACTTTCTTGCCCGGGCTGGCTTTGAACCGTGATCCTCAGATCTCAGCCTCAGGAGTAGCTAGGATTACAGCCGTGAGCCACTGGTGCCCGGCTGTTCTTTTGGTTGCTAAACATGGGAGGAATATTTCTTGCCTAGTTTGCTAGGTTCTGAAGTCAAACTGTCAGTGC
>NW_012267354.1:882120-884108 GCF_000151885.1 Dipodomys ordii
CCGGCTGTTCTTTTGGTTGCTAAACATGGGAGGAATATTTCTTGCCTAGTTTGCTAGGTTCTGAAGTCAAACTGTCAGTGCAGTTAAAGCACTCTAATCCAAACATTTCAAGGTTAGCTTGGTGCAGGCCAGGCCTCTGGGAGGGCAGGGCTCTAGTCCCTGCACTCCCTTGTTCCACATTGCTTATATTACACTCCCACACCCACAACCAGGAATGTGTCAGTATGAAGCCCAGGCTGGCTTTGAACTCATTCCTCCTGCCTCCACCTCCCCAGTGCTGGGATTACAGGCATGTGCCATCACACCTGCTGCCCCACACTGCTTCAGGGTGAGTCTGGGTGAAAGTTCTGCCAGGCCCAGAGCCAGCTAAGTAATGCTGCCCCTGCTTCCATGCTGACATCTCACAGCATGATGTCTACTCAAGGCAGCAAAGGCTGACACATTTCACTAAAACAGGAGGTAAGCAGGAGATCTTTTACTTATCTCTCTCTATCACTCTGTCACTGTCTCTTTCTCTTTCTTTGTCTCTCACAACCTCCTCTCTCCTCTCTCCATCTGTCTGGAATCTACGGCTTCTTACAAACTGAGTTTGCTTGCCTATCTGGCACTCTACCACTAGAGCCACAAGTTGAGCCCAGCCTTTTTACTGGTTACTTGCAGATGAAATCTCTCAGATTTTACTGTCCTTGGCTGGCTTTGAACTATGATCCTCACATCTCAGCCTCCTCAGTAGTTAGGATTAAAATAGTGAGCCAGAAGTGCCTAGCCACTGCATAGTTTTTTTAGTAACCTCAGTAAGATATACTTCACATTTTAATCCCTCAGCATTAAGTAATTCACAGTATTAAAAAATAAATCATATTATATTTCATTTGAAATGTATTAATATAATGTAAATTGTACTATTTCATTTACATTACTATATATTTTCTCCTTCCTGAGTCTTGAACTGAGGGCCTTGGCACTGTGCCTGAGCTTCTTTGGCTCAAGGCTGGGTTAGCAGTCTACACTTACACCACAGTCCACCTCAGCTTTTTCTAGTACTTTATTGGAGATAAGAGTCTCATAGCCTTTCTTGTCAGGGCTGGGTTTGAATCTGAAAACTCAGATCTGAACCTCCTGAGTGCCTAGGATGACAGCTGTGAGCCACCAGCCCCTGGCTGATTGTCATGATTATAAAGCTAACTACTGAAGAGGCTGAGTGCAGAGGTATCAAGGTTTGAGATCAGCCTGACCAGAAAAGTTGAAGAGACTCTTTCTCAGAAATTACCTGAAGGGGCTGGGAAGGTGGCTCAGTGGTAGAGCGCTTGCCTCGCATGCCTGAGGCCCTGGGTTCGATTCCTCAGCCCCACATAAGCAAAAGGAAAAAAAGCTGGAAGTGGCGCTGTGGCTCAAGTGATAGAGTGCTAGCCTTGAGCTGAAGAGCTGAAGGACAGCGCCAGGCCCAGAGTTCAGCCCCCAGGACAGGATCCCCCCCAAAAAAAGTAAAATAGGACTCCACGTGAGTGTCAAGGGGGAGAGCACCAGCCTACAAACTGGACACCTGAGTTCCAGCTCCAGAAACAGCGCCCCTCCGCGGCCCGGCCTTAAGAGGGCGCCTGGCGCCCTCTAGCGTCGCGGCTCCCGCACAACCCTGGTTGCCAGCTTTGCAGAGCTGTTGTGGGGCAGATGCCAGCTTCACTTTCACTATGGCCGCTGATGCCTTCCTCCTCCTCCAGGCCTGCAGGTCGGTTCCCGCTGACTCCAGCCGCCCACGGCCCCCACGCCCTCCCCTCCCCGCCGAGCAAGCCCGCTCCTGTGGCTGCGATGCGCTGTGCCCTCCCCGCTGCCTCCCGCCCGGCCCCCAGCTGCTGTCCACACCCCAAGCCAATGCTGCTCCTTGTGGGTTCCAAGCTGCCTGGCTGGCGGCCTCCACTCCAAGCAGCTGGAAATGGGGCGGGGACGGACTCCAGCAGGGAAGGAAAATCTCTGCCAACACCACAGCACGT
>NW_012267354.1:891025-895081 GCF_000151885.1 Dipodomys ordii
TTTCAGCTTTTGGGGGGTTAACTGGGGATGGAAGTCTTCAGGACTTCCCTACCTAGGCTGATGCCAAACCACAATCTTCAAATCTCAGCCTCCTAAGTAACTAGAATTAGTGATGTGAGCCACCAGCACTTAGCTCAGACCTGAATGTTTTAGTTCTATCCATAAATTAGATGTCAAGAAAGGGTTTAAATAATGATTTTACCACCCACGGGGCCACTGCACCTGTTGAGAGTATAAATTGGAATCGACCACAATGGCATCCAAACCATTTACTGAGAAAAAGTGAACAGGGGTCATGAATTTGTTACTTACTGTGTGAATATTATGGGGAGCACAATGCCGCCTTATACCTCCAAACTGGGATAAGGCCAACAGACCCAAAGACTTAACACAGATTTTAATGGATGAGATAAACTGAGTGTAATACCAGCCATGTACAAAGCAACAGAGGCCTGTGCCTCCAAAGGGCTGTATTTACCCAAAGGTTTCCAAGTACCAAAGTTGACATCTTCCTGCCTACTCAGTACTATGGGGGAGGGGTTGTGTTTGTTTGGTTTTGGGGTGTTTTTTACATCTGTTCTGATCTTGAACTCAGAGCTCTTTTGCTCAAGGCTAGTGTTGCACTAGTTTGAGCCACAGCAGTCCCTTGGTTGTTTCTTATGGCTCATTGGAGATGTGTCTCATGGACTTCTCTGCCTGGGTTGGCTTTGAATAGCAATTCTTAGATCTCAGCCTCCTGAGTGTGTAGAATACTGGGCATAATCCACCAGAGCCAGGTTTCAGCACTTATTTATATGGTTCTACATTGATTTAAAAAAAAAACCAACATGATAAAGCTGGACTTGGGTCTGTGAAGTGTTGGACTTGGCTCAGTGGTAGAGCGCTTGCTTTGTATGCATGAGGCCCTGGTTTTGATTCCTCAGCACCACATAAGCAAAATGAAAAAAAGCCGGAAGTTGCGCTGTGGCTCAAGAGGTAGAGCACTAGCCTTGAGCTGAAGAGCTGAGGGACAGTGCCCAGGCCCAGAGTTCAGGCCCCAGGACCAGACAAAAAAAGAAAGAAAAAAAGAAAAAGGCCGGACTTATATCGCCATCGTGTGGTCACATTTGGAAACTACAAGCCCGGATAGATTAAACCTATACTCTGGGACATTTGTATGTCTACCTTTTTTTTTTCTTCTTCATTAAACATCTTCTTCGACTTAAAAAAAATATATATATATATACATATATATATATATTAGAGATTGAAAATGTGTCTTAGTGGTAGAATGCTTGTCAACATGCATGAAGCCCTGGCTTTGATTCCTCTAAGCACATGGAAAAGGCTGGAATTGGCAGTAAGGTTAAACGGGTGGAATTCTAGCCTTGAACAAAGGAAGCTGAGGGACAGTGCCCAGGCACTGAGTTCAAGCCCCGGAACTGAAAATAAATAAACATATCTCAACTGAGAGCAAGTGGCTCATGCCAGAAGTGATGTTGTGGCTCAAATTGGTAGAGTATTAACTTTGAGTGATAAAAACTTTGAGTGCCCAAGCCCTCAGTTCAAGCCCCAAGGAATGACACAAAAAGAAAATCACTATCAAAGTCAGGTAGTGTGGATCCTGCTATACTCCTACCTACTCAGGAGGCAGACTTCTCCCATTCATGGCTTGACACCAGCACTGATAGGAAAGTCTGGGGAACCCTTATTTCCCAAAAGCAGGAAGGGAATCTGTGACTCAAACAGCACAGTAACCTTGACCAAGAACAAGCTGAGGGACAGCACACAAGCCATGAGTTCAAGCCCCAGGACTAGCACATACACACAAAGAAAAATCCCTCAAGTGAGAATCTTGTCTTCAGGTCTCTTCTCAAAGGCTCAACTCATCAATAGATCTGGGCAGTCCAAAGAAGAGGTAAGGACTTTGTACAAGGAGATCCTCCAGTTTACCAACACTTTCCCTCTAGGTCATGATGAACACGTAGTACCACAGTCAGCTCTGTCCCCACACCCACACCATGTCACCTGTCCTGTAGCACTGCCTTCCTCCTGCATGTCATGGTCCTTCCTTGCTCTCTTACACACCCTGCCACCTGTCTCTTCTGCTAGCACACATGCTCCACAGGCATGACAGTTCTGACCTCCTTTGACTTTCTGAGCGATTCCAAATTCAATCTGCAGACCAAGCCAAAGGCCTCAGAACCACGTTGTTAAGTAGTCAGAGCACAGGCCCTGCTGTCTGCCAGGAGATTGCTGTGTTAATTTGTTTCTGAGAATGAAGCTGAGCAGAAGGGAGTGTTTTGGTCAGGGTTGGAAAGGACCAAGTCAGCCTTAGAGGGAAGGCAGGGCACAGCAGGAAGCACAGCGCCTCTCGTGGCACCAGGAGGCAGAGCAGGGCAGTAACAGGGTCCAGAGAAAAACACAATGGCCAAAGAACTACACACACAGTGGAGTCCCAAATACCACAGTCCACCAGCTTTTAGGACTCTGTTCAGGTTTACAATGTACCACCTGATGACATTCTCTCTAGGTCAGAGCCCTCATGACCCATTCTCCTTGAAATGACCTGACACTCACATGTGGACATGAACTCCACTAACTTCCATATCCTCTCAGCCAATCAAGATGGGGATCATAATCCCTTCCTGACTCTGCTCTTCAATCCAGGATTTCCAGTGGGAGTAGAGCTGGGACTAACCAGAGCTGAGGGCAGGTGGAGGGAAGGTGGGTAGAGAAGATGCAGAGGATCAGGAAGGGAGCTCACAGGAGAAACCTGACATCCCCCCTCTCTGCTCTTCCCACAGGTGGCTCCCTTGAGGGCACTGGGGACAGCACAGACCCACACAGGAGGCAGCAGTGCTAGAAGGAAAGCAAGCTGCCTCACATTGCCTTTCTCCTCACCACACACACCCTGTGCAAGGCTGCCTGGTACTTTGGGGGCAGTGACAGGAACACACCGCCTGCTGCTGTCACAGGGACACCTAGAAGGCCAACAAGACACCAGCTCATGCAGGATGACAAGAAGGGACATAAGTATGGAGAAGAACTGATGGTGCCTTAGTAGAGGACTCAGGCCTGAGCCTAGTCTCACCTGCACAGTCTGTGCTGTGTCCTAGACCAAGGAAAAGCCCCTCTGATCATGGTGCTCATGGAGAAGGTTCTAGGAAAACAACACAACTGAGGAGCAGGGAAGACAACCCAGGTGAGGACTGAATACATGACAGTCCAGAATGCACTGAGCTCCTATCCACAGCTGCCTGTTCTCAGGCTAACCCTGGCCCCGCCCACAACACAGCTCAGCAAACATGATGTTTCTGGAAGTTAATCATGTTTTATTTTCTATCTTAATTTTGGGAATCATTCATTGATTTATTCAACATTTTTCCATGGCTACAATTTGAAACACAGACCCACATCCACATTCTCTTTATCAGTGGGGAAGCAGCAGCTGCAGCTCAGAGCAAGGGAAAATGAAGTCAGGGATGGGGAAGCCCTGGCCCCGCCTCTGCTGGAGCAGCAGGTGGAGGGGAAAGAGAAACAGGTCAGTGTGGGGAGGGTCCTGGTGCTCAGGGCTGGGCTGGCTCCTCAGTTCCTCACAGGAGGCTGACAGCACACAGAAGCCTGGACACGGTCAGAACCCAGGTACAGGAAGAGAAGTCAGGAGCTCATGATGTCCCAGGAGGGAGGAGGAGAGGCAGGAACAAATGCTGTGCCTCTCAGACCACACAAAGCAGCTGTGTCACACTGCAGGAGAAAAGAACACGCACAACAATGCAGATCAGTCACTGTTAATGACACACTCTGAGCAGGCCACTAACACCCAATGCACAGACCCTGCAACTACAACACAGCCTTCCCTGGGCCTCAGCCCTGTCCCCCATTTAGGGTCTCCTGAGTGCTGTCTCTGAGCTCTTCAGCTCAAGGCAAGCACTCTAAGACTTGAGCCACAGTTTCATTTCTGGTATTCTGGTGGTTAATTGGAGAAAAGAGTCTCAGGGACTTTCCTGCCCAGGCTGGCCTTGAACCATGATCCTCCAACCTTGCCTCCTTAGTACCTAGGATTATAGATGCGAG
>NW_012267354.1:897236-900356 GCF_000151885.1 Dipodomys ordii
TGGGAAAGAGCTGGGAAAGAGAGAGAGTTGGGAAAGAGAGCTAAGAGAGCTGGGAAAGAGCTGCGAGAGAGCATTGGAACCTGGGCCAGGCCTTATCTAGTGTATGGGAGGAGAAAGGTGTGGCCACATCAAATTCAGATGGAACCTCAGCACATGCAGATACGATCTCTTCCAGGTGAGCCAGTTGCCTAGGTAACTCAGGGACTAGGTGGAGACTTGCTTGAAGGAGGGTGGAGTCTGCTCACCATTGAGGAGCCGACCTTCCCTACTTAGTAATCTCAGTAAGATATATTTGACATAAAACAACCATTTTAATCCCTCAGCATTAACTAATTCACAGTAGTATGAAAGCAAATCATGTTATATTTCACTTAAAATGTATTAATATAGTGTAAATTGTACTATTTCATTTACATTACTATGTATTTTCTCCTTCCTTGGGCTTGAACTGAGGGCCTTGGCACTGTCCCTGCTCTTGTTTGGCTCAAGCCTAAGCTAGCAGTCTACACTTACACCACAGTCAACTTCAGCTTTTTCTAGTACTTTATTGGAGATCAGAGTCTCATAGACTTTCTTTTCAGGGCTGGCTTTGAATCACAAACCTCAGATCTGAACCTCCTGAATGCCTAGGATGACAGCTGTGAGCCACCAGCCCCTGGCTGATTGTCATGATTATAAAGCTAACTACTCAGGAAGCTGAGTGCAGAAGTATCAAGGGTTGAGACCAGCCTGACCAGAAAAGTTGAAGAGACTCTTTCTCAGCAATTACACGAAGATATAATAGGACTCCACGTGAGTGTCAAGGGGGAGAGCACCAGCCTAGCAAGCTGGACACCTGAGTTCCAGCTCCAGAAACAGCGCCCCTCCGCGGCCCGGCCTTAAGAGGGCGGGTGGCGCCCTCTAGCGTCGCGGCTCCCGCACAGCCCTGGTTGCCAGCTTTGCAGCTCTGTTGAGGGGCAGATGCCAGCTTCACTTTCACTATGGCTGCTAATGCCTTCCTCCTCCTCCAGGCCTGCAGGTCGGTTCCCTCTGACTCCAGGAGCCCACGGCCCCCGCCCTCGCCTCCCTGCCGAGCAAGCCCGCTCCTGTGGCTGCGATGAGCTGTGCCTTCCCAGGTGCCTCCCGCCCCGCCCACAGCTGCTGTCCACACCCCAAGCCAATGCTGCTCCTTGTGGGTTCCAAGCTGCCTGGCTGGCGGCCTTCACTCCAGGCAGCTGGACATGGGGCAGGGACGGACTCCAGCAGGGAAGTAAAATCTCTGCCAACACCACAGCACGTTTAGAGGAAGGAAACTTTCAGCGCGGGGCTTGCAAATGCCTAGCAGGAACCATGCTCCAACAGAACTTAACAGTGCTCCAACAAAGCTCCACTCTGCCTGTGCTCTCGGGCGCAGGTCCCTGCTTCTGCTTCTGGAGCTGGCGCTGCTGGTGTTGGTGGGGATGGTGGTGGGGGTGGAATCCCGGGGTCTGGCTAGAACATGGGTGAGGGTCATGTGTCCATAGGGCCCATGTGAGGATGAGCAGGTGTCAGGCATGGATTGTTAAGGAAGCAGATCATCATCATCCACCTGCCTTGCTGGGCTAGTCCTGCTTGCTGCCTCTTAAAGCAGTTGTCCACACAGGCAGCGCTGAAGCTGTTCTCAGAGTACTGCCTTCTTTTGCAAAAAATAATGTATCCTGTCATGCTGGGGTTTTTGTTTCTTTGTTGTTCTTGTTGTAGTTTACACATTCTGGCACTTTTCTAGTTCTATCTACATTGTTGAGCACAGAACTGATCATTAGATTCCTCTGTCTCCGCTGCTGCACTCAAGTTGTGCCCTTTCTTCTTGTCTCATTGTTTAAGGATTGGGAAGCATTTCTCCAGGGCACAGGGAATCTCCTTCAGCTCAGGTCTGAGTGTAAATGACTGCACTAGGTGAGCCAAACCCTAGAGAATGACGGGGTCATAACATACACTTCCAGAGGGGATTTTATTCTACTTTTATTTTTCTGGGGCTGGGGATTTGTACCCAGAGCCTAGCACAAGTCTTCTTCCACTGAGCTACATCCACAGCCCTTGGTTATTCTCCAAGGCACTGGTATTCATACTTGTAATCTTAGCTACTCAGGAAGCTGAGATTTGATGATAGCAGTTTGAGGCTAAGCTGAGCAAGAAAGTCTGTGACTATTACCTCCAATTACCTACCAACAAATCCAGAATGCAACTGACTCTAGTGGTAGGGTGCTAGCCTTGAGAGAGAGAGAGAGAGAATAAACAATCAGGGACAGTGCCCAGGCCCTGAGGTCAAGAACCAGGACAGCCACAAAATAGTGTTTTGTTTATTTATTTTGAAATTTCTCAGCGATGTGGCACCGGCTGGCCTTGAACTTGCTATGCAGCTCATGCTGGCCTCTGACCATACTTCTCCCACCTGGTGTTACAGGCAGACCCCACCACATTGGCACCAGAAGAATGTGTTTTGCTGAAATGAATGATGCTAATGTGTTGTGAGTTTGATAATGCTACAAGTGCAAATTCCAGGTTGACTCTGGGAATGCTGAGACTTATTACTCACCCAGAGCTGGGAAGCATTTGGAAATTCCTTTCTGGAGTAGCTACCCGAGTTTGTGTGTGACACTGCAAATATGTTTCTTTTTTTTTGTTTTGTTTTGTTTTGGGTCCGGTCGTGGGGCCTGAACTCTGGGCCTGGATGCTGTCCCTCAGCTCTTCAGCTCAAGGCTAGCGCTCTACCACTTGAGCCACAGAGCCACTTCCGGCTTTTTTTTTCTTTTTGCTTATGTGGTGCTGAGGAATCGAACCGAGGGCCTCAGGCATGCAAAGCAAGCGCTCTACCACTGAGCCACCTTCCCAGCCCCTGCAAATATGTTTCTTGAGCAGAATTTCCAACCTACCACAGAGGACTTTGCAAAGCCAGAGAAACTGGAGCTGATGGGGTCAGGTGGCCAGGATAGTGAGAACTAGGGAGACAGCAGGAGAGTGCAGTGAGCCCAAGAGACCACAGCTGCTCATGGGTTCCCAGGGGAGAATGAACCACAAGCTGACCTGCACAGGGCTGCAGCACAGCAGGGAGCAGCCTGCAGGTGGCAGGCCTGTCCCTGGACACTGGCCCAGCTAGATGTG
>NW_012267354.1:901251-907003 GCF_000151885.1 Dipodomys ordii
CAAAGCAACAGAGGCCTGTGCCTCCAAAGGGCTGTATTTACCCAAAGGTTTCCAAGTACCAAAGTTGACATCTTCCTGCCTACTCAGTATTATTGGGGGGGGGAGGGTTGTGTTTGTTTGGTTTTGGGGTTTTTTTTTACATCTGTTTTAAGTCTTGAACTCAGAGCTCTTTTGCTCAAGGCTAGTGTTGTACTACTTTGAGCTACAGCAGTACCTTGTGTTTTCTTATGGATCATTGGAGATGTGTCTCATGGAGATGTGTCTGCCTGGGTTGGCTTTGAATAGCAATTCTTAGATCTCAGTCTCCTGAGTGTTTAGGATACTGGGCATGATCCACCAGAGCCAGGTTTCAGCACTTATGTATATGGTTCTACATTGATTAAAAAAAAAAAAAACAAAAAAACCAACAACGAAAAAGCTGGACTTGGGTCTGGGAAGACTTGGACTTGGCTCAGTGGTAGAGCCCTTGCTTTGAATGCCTGAGGCCCTGGTTTTGAATCCACAGCACCACATAAGCAAAATGAAAAAAAGCCGGAAGTTGCACTGTGGCTCAAGAGTGCTAGCCTTGAGCTGAAGAGCTGAGGGACAGTGCCCATGCCCAGAGATCAGGCCCCAGGACCAGACAAAAAAGAAAGAAAGAAAGAAAAAAAAGGCCGGGCTTATATCGCCATCCTGTGGTCACATTTGGAAACTACAGGCCTGGATAGATTAAACCTATACTCGGGATATTTGTGGGGGTTTTTTGTGTTTTTTTTTTTTTTTTTGGTCGGTCTTGGGGCTTGAACTCTGGGCCTGGGCCCTGTCCCTCAGCTCTTCAGCTCAAGGTGAGCGCTCTACCACTTGAGCTACAGCACCACTTCTGGTTTTATGGTAGTTTATTGGAGATAGGAGTCTCATGGTCTCTCCTGCCCGGGCTGGCTTTGCACTGCAATCCTCAGATCTCAGCCTCCTGAGTTGCTAGGATTACAGGCGTGAGCCACCAGAGCCCGGCCTCTGGGACATTTGTATGTCTACCTTTTTTTCTTCTTCTTCATTAAACATCTTCTTCGACTTAAATATATATATATATATATATATATATCAGAGATTGAAAATGTGGCTTAGTGGTAGAATGCTTGTCAACATGCATGAAGCCCTGGCTTTGATACCTCCAACCACATGGAAAAGGCTGGAAGTAGCAGTAAGGTTAAACGGGTGGAATTCTAGTCTTGAACAAAGGAAGCTGAGGGACAGTGCCAGGCCCTGAGTTCAAGCCCAAAACTGAAAATAAATAAATACATCTCAACTGAGAGCAAGTGGCTCATGCCAGAAGTGATGTTGTGGCTCAAATTGGTAGAGTATTAACTTTGAGTGATAAAAGCTTTGAGTGCCCAAGCCCTGAGTTCAAGCCCCAAGGAATGACACACACACAAAAAAATCACTATCTAGGTCAGGTAGTGTGGATCCTGCTATACTCCTACCTACTCAGGAGGCAGACTTCTCCCACTCATGGCTTGAAACTGATAGGAAAGTCTGGGGAATTCTTATTTCACAAAAGCAGAAAGGAAAGCTTTGACTCAAAAAGCACAGTAACCTTGACCAAGAACAAGCTGAGGGACAGCACACAAGCCATGAGTTCAAGCCCTGTACTAGCACATACACACAAAGAAAAATCCCCCAAGTGTCAATCTTGTCTTCAGGTCTCTTCTCAAAGGCTCAACTCAGCAATAGATCTGGGCAGTGCACACAAGAGGTAAGGACTTTGCACAAGGAGATCTTCCAGTTTACCAAAACTTTCTCTAGATATCTTCTTGTAGAATTTCACAACTCAGAAAAGATCCCTCCCAGGTCATGATGAACACCCAGTACCACAGTCAGCTCTGTCCCCACGCCCACACCATGTCACCGGTCCTGCAGCACTGCCTTCCTCCTGCATGTCATGGTCCTTCCTTGCTCTCTTACACACCCTGCCACCTGTCTCTTCTGCTGGCACACATGCTCCACAAGCATGACAGTTCTGACCTCCTTTGACTTTCTGAGAGATTCCAAATTCAATCTGCAGACCAAGCTAAAGGCCTAAGAACCACATTGTTAAGTAGTCAGACAGAGCAAAAGCCCTGCTGTCTGCCAGGAGATTCCTGTCTTAATTTGTTTCTGAGAATGAAGCTGAGCAGAAGGGAGTGTTTTGGTCAGGGTTGGAAAGGACCAAGTCAGCCTTAGAGGGAAGGCAGGGCACAGCAGGAAGCACAGCGCCTCTCGTGGCAGCAGGAGGCAGAGCAGGGCAGTAACAGGGTGCAGAGAAAACACAATCCCCAAGGAACCCCACACACAGTGGAGTCCCAACTACCACAGTCCACCAGCTTCCAGGACTCTGTTCAGGTTTAAAATGTACCACCTAATGACATTCTCTCTAGGTCAGAGCCCTCATGACCCATTCTCCTTGAAATGCCCTGACACTCACATGTGGACATGAACTCCACTAACTTCCATAATCTCTCAGCCAATCAAGATGGGATCATAACCCCTTCCTGACTCTGCTCTTCAATCCAGGAATTTGGGTGGGACCAGAGCTGGGAGTAACCAGAGCTGAGGGCAGGTGGAGGGAAGGTGGGCAGAGAAGATGCAGAGGATCAGGAAGGGAGCTCACAGGAGAAACCTGACATCCCTCCTCTCTGCTCTTCCCATAGGTGGCTCCCTTGAGGGCACTGGGGACAGCACAGAACCACACTGGAGGCAGCAGTGCTAGAAGGAAAGCAAGCTGCCTCACATTGCCTTTCTCCTCACCACACACACCCTGTGCAAGGCTGCCTTGTGCTTTGGGAGGTAGTGACAGGAACACACCCCCTGCTGCTGTCACAGGACACCCAGAAGACCAACAAGACACCAGCTCATGCAGGATGACAAGAAGGGACGTAAGTATGGAGACGAACAGATGGAGCCTTAGTAGAGGACTCAGGCCTGAGCCTAGTCTCACCTGCACAGTCTGTGCTGTGTCCTAGACCAAGGAAAAGCCCCTCTGATCATAGGTGCTCATGGAGAAGGTTCTAGGAAAACAACACAACTGAGGAGCAGGGAAGACAACCCAGGTGAGGACTGAATACATGACAGTCCAGAATGGACTGAGCTCCTATCCAAACCTGCCTGTTCTCAGGCTAACCCTGGCCCCGCCCACAACACAGATCAGCAAACATGATGATTTTGGAAGTTAATCATGTTTTATTTTCTACCTCAACTTTTGGAGTCATTTAGTGATTTATTCAACCATTTTCCATGACAACTTTTTGAATCGCAGACCCACATCCACATTCTCTGTATCAGTGGGGAAGCAAGCAGCTGCAGTTCAGAGCAAGGGAAAGTGAAGTCAGGGATGGGGAAGCCCTGGCCCCGCCTCTGCTGGAGCAGCAGCTGGAGGGGAAAGAGACCCAGGTCAGTGTGGGGAGGGTCCTGGTGCTCAGGGCTGGGCTGGCTCCTCAGTTCCTCACAGGATGCTAACAGCACACAGAAGCCTGGACACGGTCAGAACCCAGGTACAGGAAGAGAAGTCAGGAGCTCATGATGTCCCAGGAGGGAGGAGGAGAGGCAGGAACAAATGCTGTGCCTCTCAGACCACACAAAGCAGCTGTGTCACACTGCAGGAGAAAAGAACAAGCACAACAATGCAGATCAGTCACTGTTAGCGACACACTCTGAGCAGGCCACTAACACCCAATGCACAGACCCTGCAACTACAACACAGCCTTCCCTGCGCCTCAGCCCTGCCCCCCAATTAGGGTCTCCAGTTGTCACCTTTTTGAGCTCTGAGGGAAGCATCAGAACCCTGGTCACTGTCGTCTCCTGTGGTGGAAGAGAGGAACTGGTTAGAGAACACAGGCGTCACTGGAGGAATTCCGGGGTGCAGGAGCTCCCACAGATCCTGTCTGCACCACAACAAAGGTCACCTCCTCCCCCATGGCACTCACTTGCAGCCTTATCATAGCCTTCTCTCTTGTCACCTGTAGGAGAAACACCATGTGAGAGGCAGGACACAAGCAGTGCCAGGAGGGCCTGGATGAACCCCTAGCCTTGACCTCATGGGAAGTTTCTAGAAATGTGACCATAGAACCAAAGAAGCATCAGGAGAGAGGAGTGCAACAGTTGGGAAGAGAGACCCCAGGACCTCCTGGAGTGTGACCTCAGTGGGCACCTGAGTCCCTGTGGGCCTGAGTGCTGCAATCAGTTCCCATCACCACCCTCAGGAGGGGGAATTTTATGTCCTTTGTTTTGCAGGTGATTTACAGAAGAGGAGCTGTCAGGCTGGGGAAGGCCCTGAGTGTGCTGCAACTTCCCATTAGGAGTGCAGCTCACACTTCTGCCTGGGGCCTGAAACCCACAAGTGGCCCAGGAACTCAGACCTCCACCTTCCTACCTCCAGTCCTCTTCCTCCACAGCACAAAAACCACCACAGCTACAATAACCAGAACTGCAAAGATGCCCACGCCAATGACAATTCCAGTGTTGGGAATGGTGGGCTGAGCAGGCGGCTCTGGGAAGAGAAGGGAAAAGAGGATGAGGGCTGTGAGCCCAGCTCTCAGTCCTTACCTGCTGAGAGCTGCACATGCCTCCTGCTGTCTCTGAGCACAGCTGTGCTCTGTGCCCTCAGCCCTGCTTACCCCATGTCAGGCTGAGGGGCTCAGGCAGCCCCTCATGCTGCACATGGCATGTGTATCTCTGCTCCTCCCCAGAAGGCACCACCACAGCTGCCCACTTCTGGAAGCTTCCATCTCCTGCAGGCCTGGTCTCCACCAGCTCCATTTCCTGGGTCTGTTCCTCTCCATCCCGCAGCCAGGTCAGAGTGATCTCCGCAGGGTAGAAACCCAGTGCCCAGCACTTTAGGGTCACATAATGGTTGGAAAGGGGGTGGTGGGTCACGTGGGTCCGGGGACTCTCTGAGGTAGATAAAGTAGAGAGGATCCATGTGCAGCCATGTTGAGTAACATCTGATGTAATGAATGTCAGGAGCCAGAACTCCAGCCCCTCCAATGGTGTCATCTAGGTGGGGTGGAGGGAACCCATCCTAAGCTAAGCAGGGACCCAAAAAAAGGCCTGGGAATTCATTCCCAACATCCTCCACGGGCTCCATTTTCTGACTCTCAAGCCTCACAGCTGTGTCTCTAATGGGAGAAGCCCATGTGTAACAAAACCCCCAAGAGCTAATGCATGTGCCTACCAGTCTCCTGAGACACACTGTCCTCCAAGGGAGGACTTGGGAAGGTAGCAGGGAGTTCTGCCCAGGAGACTCCAGAGGGCAGTTACCCTCAACATGAGCCCCACCCTCCACAATAGAGAGCCACACCCCTGTGCAGGGGTGGCCCTGAGAGAAGAGTAGGGGCCTTGATGGGGCCATGAGGATACTGGGAAGGGGAGCTGGGCGACATCATTACCTGTGTAGTTCAAATTGTACCTTCCAAGCTTCAAATATTTCTTCAGCCACAAGATGCATTCATTCTCCAAATAGATCTTGTCGTGTTCTATGTTGTTCCCAGAGGCCTTCCACTTCTGTGTGGTGTACCTGGCAGGGGATGAGGCTGCCAAGTATTCCTCAGAGTCCATATCCAAGATGAGGTAATCTTCACCGTCATAGCCATACTGCCAGTGCCCGCTCTTCCTGCCATCTTCCTGCAGCTCACAGCCATAGATGAACTGGAGGGTATGGGAGCCTACCATCCCCCCAGGAAAGGCATGTCAAGGAAGTCAGGCAAATACTCAAGGCCTCTCCACCATAGTCCCCGCCCCC
>NW_012267354.1:909168-916815 GCF_000151885.1 Dipodomys ordii
GGTGGTTTATTGGAGATAAGACTCTCAAGGAGTTTTCTGCCCGGGCTGGCTTTGAACCATGATCCTCAGATCTCAGCCTCCTGAGTAGCGAGGATTACAGGAGTGCACCATTGAAGCCAGGCTCTCTCTCTCTCTCTTTTTGTCAGTGTGGAACTTGAACTCAGAGCCTGAGCGCTGTCCCTGAGCTCTTTTTGCTCAAGGCTAGCTCTGCCACTTTGAGTCATAGCATCATTTCTGGTTTTCTGGTAGTTTATTGGAGATAAGAGTCTCAAGGACTTTCCTGCCCGGACTGGCTTTGAATCTTGATCCTCAGATCTCAGCCTCCTGAGTGGCTAGGATTACAGGCGTGAGCCACCAGCACCCGGCTATTGAATATTTTCATTCATAGACAAGTATAATGATTCTCATCAAACATGGTATAATGATTCTCATCAAAGATGGTATAATGATTCTCATCAAACATGGTATAATGATTCTCATCAAAGATGGTATAATGATTCTCATCAAACATGGTACAAAGATGGTATAATGATTCTCATCAAAGATGGTATAATGATTCTCATCAAACATGGTATAATGATTCTCATCAAATATGGTATAATGGTTCAGATCAAATGAAATGTTTTCGTTCATAGTGAATATAACAGCTCAGATCAGTGGAGGATTTCATGCATAGGTAAGTATGGCATAATGCTCCGATCATAAAGAAATATGGAATAACATCATTTACAGGAAAACAGGTGGAACTGGAGATCATCATGTTAAGCAAAATAAGCCAGACTCAAAAGACTAATATCACTTCGTCTTTCTCACATATGGAATCTAGATTTAAAAAAAAAAAACAAAAAAAAAGACATGAAAGTCAAAAAGGGACTAGTGTGGGGAGAGAGGGGAGTGGGGTGATGAGGGGTGAGGGGTGAGGATGACCTAATGAAGTGGTGTTTCTGCATAGTAGTTGTCAGGGCTTTGAGGACAAGCATGGGTCCTTCTGCTTTTCTAATTCCTTCCTCCAGCCCCCAAAGATGCATGCTGCTGGCATCTGGGACAGCCAGACTGTGCGATGCTTAAGATCAAACAGACCCTGATGGTTGAGACCTTGCCAGTTGTCTCAAGTGACAGCTTGTCAGGAGGTTTGCTGCCAGTCTCCAGCCCCTGAGGGTGGGATAATGTGAGGTCTGCTTCCCACCACTCTGTCATGGCACGTACCTGCACGCTGGGGGTGTGTGGAGGCCAGGCTCTTGCTCAGAGTGTTGTTGTAGTAGTTCTGCACATTTCTCAGACTTAACTGGAAAATCTTCATCCGGTTTATGAAGATTTTAGTCTCATCATCAAAGTAACTCACGTCTTCTGTCAACCAGTGAACCAGTGGCTCTGCTTTCTCCTTCTCACTGTTGTAGCGGATGAAGGGCAGATCGTTCACCAAGCCAGTGGCCAGAAAGGCAGGGACTCCTGGACTGGGCTCCGACACAGCCAAATAGAAATACTGCAGAGAGTATGACCCTGCAGTAGGAAGCGTGCATCCACAGTGAGTGACAGAATTTATTGAGTGAGAACTAGCTCCCAATATGTGTATATGTGTGTGCATGTATGTGTGAGTGCTCACATGTATGTGTTGTGCATATGTGCATCTGTATGTTCATGTGCATATATGTGCATGAATTTACACATGCATGCTTATGTGTGCTGTGCAGCTGTGCACACCTTAGGTGCATGTTCATGTGTGCATGCCTGTACTTTGTGTATGCATGTACTTTATGCATATATATATATATATATATATATATGCAGGCCAGTTGAATGTTTACATGTATACACTTGTATGTGCACATTAGTGCCTATGTATGTGTGCACCTGCATATGTGCATGTTTGCATACACATGTGTGCTTATGTAAGTTGAATGTTTACATCATCTTTGCATGTGTATGTGAGTAGACACACACACACATGAATGTACAGACATGTGTTTTACCTGTCAAAGTAACAGAACACATTACATGCATGAGAATCCATGTGTGTGCATGCATGGCTGCACACACATATCAATGTAGGTATATGTACATGTGCATGCATTCATATACACACATGCGCTTGGCATACTACACAATGCATATATTTTGTGCACACATGTGTGTGCATGAATATACATGTGCATACAGTAGAAGAGGCAAGACACAGTGTAAAACAGTGGGAACAGAGAACAACCTATAGGTCCAAGAAAATTGTTATTTTTTGGGTGAGGGTTCTAGTCCTATGACTTGAACTCACTACCACTTGAGTCACAGCTCCACTTCCAGCTCTTTAGTAATTATTTGGACATAAAGGTCTCAGGGACTTTCCTGGCAGACTTGCTTTGAACCGAAATCCTCAGATCTCAGCCTCTTGAGTAGCTAGGATTACAGGTTTGTGCTATTGGTGTACGGCTAGCCCAAATGAATTCTAATTCCATAGAGTCTGTGCTAACAGATTTCAGAAAAGGGGCAAAATGTTTGCTTAAGGCCTCATCAGAAAGTTCCTGTGGAGAATGGAGACATGGCTCAAGTAGGAGAGCACTTGCCTAGCATGCTCAAGGCCCTGGATACAGTCCCAGGGAGAAGTCCCCACAAAGATGTTCTCAATTGAGACAGAGGGATTTTGAGCAATAGATATTTCAAAATACCCTCAGAGTATGGGCTGACGTCAAAGTTCTGTGAAGCAGGATTTTCCTCCAGTTCAGACTGACTGTAGCATCTGGAGCCTGGGTGGGCCCCTGACTCAGGACCCCTGACTTCAGATGCTTCACTGGGAACTGGAGAAAAAAGCCAATAGGTTAGAAACCCTGATAAAGACTCAGAGACTCTATTCTGCTAGGCAAATACTACCTTGAGCCACACTGCCTGTTCCTTTTGTTGTTAGTTGTTGTTGTTTTTGGTTTTGTTTTTGGCTTTGCTTGGGTAGGCCTGGAACTATTATGCTCTAGTCTCTGCTTCCTGAGATTCTCCTCCTCCTCCTCTTTCTCTTCCTCCTTCTTCCCCCTCCCCCCCACTTTCTTTTTTAATACCAGGGTTTGAGGTCATGGCTTCATGCTTGCTAGGTTGGTGCTTTAGTGCCTCAAATATATTTCTAAATGTCTACTGATCCAGATCCGTCTATTCCTCAATCAAGATTGTATGTGTGTATCTCTGTGTGTGTATGTGTGTGTTCCTGAGGCTTTAACTAGAGCCTGGCACTGTACCTGAGGATTTTGGGGGGTTTTGTTGGTCACGGGACTTGAACTCTGGCTTGGGAGCTATCCCTCAGCTCTTCAGCTCAAGGCCAGTGCTCTACCGCTGGAGCCACAGGGCCACTTCCAGTTTTCTGGTGGTTTATTGGAGATAAGAGTCTCAAGACTTTTCTGCCCAGGCTGGCTTTGAACTGTGATCCTCGGATCTCAGACTCCTGAGTAGCTAGGATTACAGGCATGAGCCACCAGCACCCGGCTCAAATGAACAGCCCGGCTGTTTTGGGGGTTTTGTTGTTCATTGTCTAGTGCTCTACCATTTGGGCCACAGCTCCATTTCTGGCTTTTTTCTTTTTACTTGGAAATTGCAGTCTCATGGTCTTGCCTGTTCATGGCTGGCTTCAAACTGCAATCCTTAGATCTCAGCCTCCTAGATAGCTAGGATTCTAGGTGTGAGCCACTGGTGCCTGGATGCTCCAGAGACTTTTGAGCGCTTATTATTCTCTCATCTGGAATACTTTGTCTCCACCTTTTGGCTACTATTGGTCTTGTGCCAAAGTCTGAACTCAGGGAGGCCTCACCTCTCTTGCCACCTCTCAGCCCAAGAAAGACATACATATGTCCCAATACTCAAGGAACATCCGTTGATTATGTATTCACTATGTGCTTGGGAATAAACTGCATCAGATGAGTTCTCTTTTTTGTTGCTCATTGCACTCTTAGTGTGTATAACAATACTGTCTTAGGTAGCTAGAGGGAAGGAGACTTGCTAGGATGAAAAGGATTGTCTCATGTAGTTGTAGGGCAAATACAAACTGTATCACACAATGGTGAGAGCACATTGAAAATCTGTAGGATAAGTAGGCTGGGAGCAAACATCCCACCGAGGCAATGTAGGGGGAGAATTCTTTACTTCTCATGGACCTCAGTCTTCAACCAGCTTTACTCAAAACTTACTGGTTTAAGTGTAAATCTCATCCCTATCACTCCCACAAAAACATCCAGAATAGTGTTTGATAAACTAGCTGTTATTTTATGGCATGGCCAAATTGACATATAACATTAACTATCAAGCTGCGTCCTGGTGGCTCACTCCAGTAATCCTAGCTACTCAGGAGATTCTGAGGATCTGAGTTGGAGCCAGCTGGAAGTCCTTGAGATTCTTATCTCCAAAGGCAGGAAGGGGCTGAGTGGCTCAAATGATAGAATGCTAGCCTGGAGCACAAAGAGCCTCAAGGGCAGTGCCTCAGGACCTGAGTTCAAGCCCCAAAACAGACCCGCCCCCCCAAAAAAAGTAGCCTGGCACCATTGTCTCACGTCTATAATCCTAGCTACTCAAGAGGCTGAGACCTGAGGATCACGGTTCAAAGCCAGCCCAGGTAAGGAAAGTCCGTGAGACTCTTACCTCCAATAAACCACTCAGAAAACCGGAAGTGTGCTGTGGCTCAAGCAGGTCGCCTTGAGCTGAAAAGCTGAGGGACAGCGCCCAAAAAAAAAAGTAACCACAATCCAAGAGCCAGGGGCTCATGCCTGTAATCTTAGTTACTCAATAAAGATTATGGTTCAAAGCCAGCCTGGGTAGAAAAGTCCCTGTAAGACTCTTATCTCTAACTTCTCAAAAACCAGAAGTGAGACTGGCTAACAGTAAAGCACCAGCCTTGAGCAAAAAGAGCTCCAAGACAGTGCCCAGCCCAAGTCCAAGCCCCTGACCACAAACAAAAAAGGTGAGGGATGAGCTGAGTTGGGTGCTGCTGGCTCAGGCTTCTAATCCTAGCCACTGCGGAAGCTGTGAGCAGATGTCAGTTTGAAGCCTGCTGTCATAGGAAAGTCCATGAGATTCTTCTCACTCGAGAAAGGAAGTGGAGCTGTGGCGTAGTAGAGCGCTAGTCTTGAGCAAGCCCCATAACCGACAAACAAAAACCCCACAAATAAAAATAATAAAGCTCCAGAAACGCCAAATCTGAGTACCCAGGGTGCTGAACTAAGATCCGCCAACGCTCCTGCCAAGATTTTGGGAAGCCACCGCTAAGAAACAAAAGGCCGTGAGGTTCTGGGTGGCAGCGCTCTGCGTCCTCCCCCCTGCCCGCCCTCTCCTCGAGCCTTGCCCGCTCCCTACTCACGGGGTCGCACCGAGGTGAGGACTGAGGCGAGGACCATGGCAACCCGCAGCATCGCGGGGCTCAGAGCCCCAGGAGTCGGGTCCACACCGCGGACCCAGCCTCCGACGTCAGGACTCAGGAGCGTACCCTGTTGGTTTCACTTTCACCGTGAGTTGAGCAGAACTTCTGTGGTGTAAGAGCGCTACGACACGTCCGCAGCCCGGGGGTGTGAGGGGGCTGCCCCAGAGGCAGAGAGTCTGTGTGATCCCTTCCTTGGTCATAGGGACCCCCAGCACCGTCCTGGCGGCCTCTCTTCTTGTTTTCTTCCTGACCAAACAGGACTTTGCCACCCAGGGGAAGAGCTGGTCCCTGGAGATAAGAGTCCATCGGGGAGAGGGGAGGGTGAGGGAAATAGAAAGTTAACGCAAGCGAGGGGATTGGTCAGATTAGCTTTTAAAAAAATGCATAGCCCCACCACCGAGTGTACTCAGTGTTCAACCTGCCCCTGTCCTCCCCACCTGTTTTTCTTTTCTTTTTCTTTTTTGGTACTAGGGGGTTTGAACCTCTGGTTTTATGCTGGCCTAGGCAATTCTCGCCCCCTTGAATTCCCATCTGTGCCCCCACGTTTCTTTCCTTTCTTCTTCCCGCCCTGTCTTCCTCTCTCCCCTTCTTTCTTTCATGCTGGAGATTGAACTCAGCTGCTCTACCACTTTTTTTGCTTTGTTTTTGGGGGTGGGGGTCTGGAGTATGCCCTGGAGATTCCCCCCCCCCATCCCCCTCAGTTTCAAACTCCCAACCCGTGCTAGCTGCTGCTGCCTGGACAATCATGACCAGGCCTCCAGTTCTCGCTCCTATTGGATGCTGGGTTCCTAGAGAAGCCAATCAACTTCCCCAAGCTTAAGTTCTCCCATGGGGCCCCCAAACTCTCCTCCTGCTTTTTCTCGGGAGCCCTGGCCCCCACTGAGACCTGGGCAGGAGAGTGCGGGTCGGGAGGCAACCGGCCTCTGCGGGGGGAGCAAGCAAGTTTCTGCCTCTGTCCCCTCTCCGCTCTCCCACGCCTTCTCCCGCAGCCCCACATTTCCCTCTAACGAGGCCGTGCGCCTCTCTTCCTCTCCTGGCCGTATTAAGCTGAGACACCCCGATCCCCAGGTTCCACCCTAAGGGCTCTCATCCGCTCCGGCCCGCCCCCCTCCCTGCGGTATTTCCACGCCTCCGTGTCCCGGCCGGGCCTCGGAAGCCCCGCTTCATCGCTGTGGGTTGTGTGGACGACACGCAGTTCGTGCTCCGAGGGAGGAGCCGCGGCGCCGCGGGTGGCGCGGGAGCCGCCCGCGTACTGGGAGCGGACCAGGCGGCGGCCCACGGTCAGCGCCCGGTCCTACCGAAGGAACCCGCGGAACCTGTGGGGCTACGACAACCACAGCGAGTTCCGTGAGTCACTCTGTGCTGGGTCGGGAGTCTGATCTCTCCATGGCCCCCGACCCACGGACCTGACCAGAATCACTCAGAGTTTCCAGGTTCAAACCTAGACTTCAGGCTTGGCCTGAAGAGTCCGTCGGAACGCCCACCCAGGCTTTCATTTTCATTCACAGCCGAATTCCCCCAGCCGAGCTGGGCGGTGCTTACCATCGGGGCGGGGTCGTGGGCGGGGCTGGCAGCAGGCGGGGCGAACGGGAGGGGCTTCTGGGAGGGGCGGTGGTGTGTGGGCGTGGCCTACGGGGGTGGGCGGTGCCTGCCGGGGGATGGCCGCGGAGTGGGGCAATGATGGGCGTGGCTGACTGCAAGGACCTGGCCTGAGCCTCACATCACACTGACTATGATATATGGTTGGGAAGCAGAGACAAATGGGCACTTCCTCGGTAGGTACCGTCAGTACGCCTACGCGGGCCAGGATTAGCTGTTTCTGAATGAGGACCTGCTCTCCTGGACTGTGGCAAACCTGCCTGCTCAGATGACCCGGGACAAGTGAGAGGCAGTAGGGGAAGAGTGGAGTAGCTCTGGCTCCTCAGATACCTGGAGGTAACCAAAGTAACTGACTACCAGGCCCTTTGGGCATGTGTGTGTGTGTGTGTGTGTGTGTGTGTGTGTGTGTGTGTGTGTGTGTGTATACACACACGCTTGAACTCGGGGCCTTGGCACTGTCCTTGAGATTCTTTTGTTCAAGGCTAGCACTATACCACTTGAGCCACAACACCAGTTCCAGCTTTATCTGTGTATGTGGTACTGAGGAATTGAACTCAGGGCTTCGTGCATGCTAGGCAAGCACTCTACCACTAAGCCCCATTCCCAGTCCCATTCAGGATCTTAACAAGGAACAAGAGATGATCAAAACCTGGCTCTTATAATTGCTCCTT
>NW_012267354.1:916865-919416 GCF_000151885.1 Dipodomys ordii
CGTACTGGGAGCGGACCAGGCGGCGGCCCACGGTCAGCGCCCGGTCCTACCGAAGGAACCCGCGGAACCTGTGGGGCTACGACAACCACAGCGAGTTCCGTGAGTCACTCTGTGCTGGGTCGGGAGTCTGATCTCTCCATGGCCCCCGACCCACGGACCTGACCAGAATCACTCAGAGTTTCCAGGTTCAAACCTAGACTTCAGGCTTGGCCTGAAGAGTCCGTCGGAACGCCCACCCAGGCTTTCATTTTCATTCACAGCCGAATTCCCCCAGCCGAGCTGGGCGGTGCTTACCATCGGGGCGGGGTCGTGGGCGGGGCTGGCAGCAGGCGGGGCGAACGGGAGGGGCTTCTGGGAGGGGCGGTGGTGTGTGGGCGTGGCCTACGGGGGTGGGCGGTGCCTGCCGGGGGATGGCCGCGGAGTGGGGCAATGATGGGCGTGGCTGACTGCAAGGACCTGGCCTGAGCCTCACATCACACTGACTATGATATATGGTTGGGAAGCAGAGACAAATGGGCACTTCCTCGGTAGGTACCGTCAGTACGCCTACGCGGGCCAGGATTAGCTGTTTCTGAATGAGGACCTGCTCTCCTGGACTGCAGCAAACCTGCCTGCTCAGATGACCCGGGACAAGTGAGAGGCAGTAGGGGAAGAGTGGAGTAGCTCTGGCTCCTCAGATACCTGGAGGTAACCAAAGTAACTGACTACCAGGCCCTTTGGGCATGTGTGTGTGTGTGTGTGTGTGTGTGTGTGTGTGTGTGTGTGTGTGTGTGTATACACACACGCTTGAACTCGGGGCCTTGGCACTGTCCTTGAGATTCTTTTGTTCAAGGCTAGCACTATACCACTTGAGCCACAACACCAGTTCCAGCTTTATCTGTGTATGTGGTACTGAGGAATTGAACTCAGGGCTTCGTGCATGCTAGGCAAGCACTCTACCACTAAGCCCCATTCCCAGTCCCATTCAGGATCTTAACAAGGAACAAGAGATGATCAAAACCTGGCTCTTATAATTGCTCCTTAACCCAATTGTCCAATCCATTCTTAGGGTGGTCACATGGTGCTGCTGCAGTGGTTCGTGGGTGGGAGACAATGGGTTACTAAAGTATCTGAATTTCTGGATTTCCCCCTTGGATTCTGGATCCCCCCTCCCCCCCATCTCTCAGAGACACACATAACCCACCACTCCCTCTCTGACCATGAGGTCACCCTGAAGTGCTGGGCCCTGGATTTCTACCCATCAGAGATCACGCTCTCCTGGCAGAGAGATCGAAAGGACTAGACCCAGGACATGGAGCTGGTAGATACTAGGCCTGCAGGAGATGGAACCTTTCAGAAGTGGGCAGTTGTGGAGAGAAGCAGAGATACACATTCCATGTGCAGCATGAGGGACTGCCTGAGCCCCTCATCCTGACATGGGGTAAAAGAGAGGGGTGTGGGCACAGAGCCTATGGAAAGCAGGAGCAATCTGGAGCTAGGAGTCAAGGTCCCTCCCCTTTCCTTCCTTTCTGTTCCTAGAGCTTCCTCGTTGGTCCACCCTGCCCATCATGGAAATTGTTACTATCCTTGTTCTTCTTGGAGTTGGGGTGGATGTTATGAGGTGGGGAGGGAAAAACAGGTGGTCAAGGGGCCAGGTCTGAGGCCTTGTCCCAATGGGGGCTTCAAGTCCTAGCTAGAAGTGTGCTCTACCATAGTAATGCGAAGTAGCACCATGCAAGATACTTAGCCAGCCTGGGATCTCATTTGCTGACACCAGTGGGTATCAATCATATGGAAATAGAAGACAAAAATTTCGGGCTGGGGAGGTGGCTCAGTGGTAGAGTGCTTGCCTTGCATGCATGAGGCCCTGGGTTTGATTCCTCAGCACCACAGAAAAAGCCAGAAGTGTCGCTGTGGCTCAAGCGGCAGAGCGCTCACCTTGAGCTGAAGAGATGAGGGACAGCTCCCAGGCCCAGAGTTCAGGTCTACAACCGGCAAAAAAAAAAAAAAAAAATTCACCCTTGGACTGGGAATATGGCTTATTGGTAGAGTGCTTGCCTAGCATGCATGAAGCCCTGGGTTCAGTTCCGCAGTACCACATACACAGAAAAAGCTGTAAGTAGTGCTGTGGCTCAAGTGGTACAGTGCTAGCTAGCCTTGAGCAAAAGATGCTCAGGAACAGTGCCCAGGTCCTGAGTTCCAGCACCAGGACTGGCCAAAAACAAAAACAAAAAATTTCACCCTTGTGACAGTGGTGATGGGGAGCTGATTTCCAGCAATGAGAGATGAGAGAAAGTCCCTGCTGAAGACAGACCTCTCAGAAAGGAAGCATATTTCTTTCTTCATGTTTCTGGATCTTTCCTAGGTCTGCAGTCACAGTTCTGGACATTCTCCTGGGGCTCAGGACTAAGGAATTCCTCTACACTTCAATGGCCCTTGTTTCTCACAGATTGATTTTTCCCGCAGATGGAAATAAGGGCAGCTATGTTATGTTCAGGCTGAGAACATGTATGTTGGGTCAAAGTGTTGTGCCCAGGTCACAGGACCCCCACCAAGAAGACCACCGAGAGTC
>NW_012267354.1:919466-929827 GCF_000151885.1 Dipodomys ordii
GCTGTGGCTCAAGCGGCAGAGCGCTCACCTTGAGCTGAAGAGATGAGGGACAGCTCCCAGGCCCAGAGTTCAGGTCTACAACCGGCAAAAAAAAAAAAAAAAATTCACCCTTGGACTGGGAATATGGCTTATTGGTAGAGTGCTTGCCTAGCATGCATGAAGCCCTGGGTTCAGTTCCGCAGTACCACATACACAGAAAAAGCTGTAAGTAGTGCTGTGGCTCAAGTGGTACAGTGCTAGCTAGCCTTGAGCAAAAGAAGCTCAGGAACAGTGCCCAGGTCCTGAGTTCCAGCACCAGGACTGACCAAAAACAAAAACAAAAAATTTCACCCTTGTGACAGTGGTGATGGGGAGCTGATTTCCAGCAATGAGAGATGAGGGAAAGTCCCTGCTGAAGACAGACCTCTCAGAAAGGAAGCATATTTCTTTCTTCATGTTTCTGGATCTTTCCTAGGTCTGCAGTCACAATTCTGGACACTCTCCTGGGGCTCAGGACTAAGGAATTCCTCTACACTTCAATGGCCCTTGTTTCTCACAGATTGATTTTTCCCGCAGATGGAAATAAGGGCAGCTATGTTATGTTCAGGCTGAGAACATGTATGTTGGGTCAAAGTGTTGTGCCCAGGTCACAGGACCCCCACCAAGAAGACCACCGAGAGTCAGACTTTACAGCTGTTTTAAGGTTTTATTCAGATGGGCTGCAGCTCAGGCCTCGTCCTACACTCCGACACAGGGGAGCCTAGGAGGAGAGCCCCGAGCTAAGGATTTGCAGAGCTTATAAAGGCTCACAAACAGGTGTTTGGACCACCACGTGCTGCTCTGCTAGCTGAAACAAGCAACAAATGGTCACTGCCACAAGTACTTTAACCCTTCAGAAGAATCCAGAATAACTGTGGGATAGTATAGACAGAAGCTCATGGGAGCTCACCCTCCCCATAACTACTCCATTGTCCTGACATCCTATGGGCTCTGACTACCTTCTGCTTTTTTCTACTTCAAGCAGGAACAGTGCCCAGGTCTGTGATATGTCTCTTACAACTTAAAAAGGTGACGCTCTGTAGGGTCTGATGTAGGACAGGGGTTGGGGCAGAGGGCAGACTCCTTGGTTAGGAGGACTCTAGATTGGACTATTTGAATGTGTGGTAGGCTGCTCAGAGTGTCACCCTGTACAGTCACTGCTCTGAATGATGATTATTTTCTTTCACAGTGGAAAGACTGGGCCATATTAGACACATTCAGGTCCCTCCTGCTTCCTTCTGTGACCTCAAGAGCCCGCTGGCTTCATTTTCTACAATGGGCTCTGACTGTACCCAGACATCTGCATCCTATCAGCATCCTGTGAGGAAATGAGGAGCCCAGCCCAGCCCCAAGCACTGGGACCCCTCCTCACAGGTCTCTTTCCCATCCACCTGCTGCTCCAGCAGAGGCGAGGCCAGGGCATCCCCATCCCTGACTTCACATTCGGTTGCTCTCTACTGCAGCTTCTTGCTTCACTATTGACAGGGAGAGTGTGGATGTGGACTTATTCTTCCAATTCTTGTCATGAGATGAGGTTGAAGAGTTAATGAAATCACAGGATGATTCATAAAACCTGAGAAGCTTCCAGAATCGTCATGTTTGCTGAGCTGAGTGTTTTGTCCATGGGGACGGGGGAAGGCTGTGTTCAGCTGACTGAGGACAGGGCTGTGAAGAGTTGTGGCTCAGGCCATCCTGGGATGTGATGTGGTTGCTTCTCAGCTGCTTTTTAGTCCCATTCTTTCAGTAGAACATTGACCTACCAGGACCTTAGACTACATGGACTCAGCTGTGTCCATGTCCTGGTTCTAAATCCAGTACTGGGGGCAGCCAGGGCTGTTTAGTCCATCCATTTTTTTTTACTTTTTTTCATTTTTTAGCCAGTCCAGGGGTTTGAACTCAGGGCTTTGGGCACAGTCCCTGAGCTTCTTTTGCTCAAGGCTAGCACTCTACCACTTGAGCCACAGCACAACTTCCAGCTTTTTCTGTGTATATGGTACTGAGGAATTGAACCCAGGGCTTCATGCATGTTAGGCAAGCACTCTACCACTAAACCACATTCCCAGCCCCTAGTCCATCCTTTTTATTTTATATTTTTATAAAGAATCATGCCTGTTCTTGTTATTTTGTATGGATTCTGCTGTCATTTCCCTCTGGGCATGTCCCATCTCCTAGAGGGAGGTGTTTTTCCTGTCATTGTCTCCTTTGTCCATGGGGACCTTCACCACTATGGTATGGAGAAATGAGTTTTTCTTTTTTTGGGGGGGGGTCCGGTTGTGGGGCCTGAACTCTGGGCCTGGGCACTGTCCCTCAGCTCTTCAGCTCAAGGCTAGCGCTCTACCACTTGAGCCTTAGCTCCACTTCTGGCTTTTTTCTTTTTGTTTATGTGGTGCTGGGGAATCGAACCCAGGGCCTCAGGCATGCAAGGCAAGTGCTCTACCACTGAGTCACCTTCCCAGCCCTGAGTTTTTCTACCTAAGTAGCTTTTGCTCCTTCAACCATTGTTTCTTCAGTGGGATTTTCTGTCATTTTCCCAATATTTTTTCAAATGAGGCTGACTATGGGAATAGCAAAGAGGAAGGATCTCATACTTTCTCATTTGAGACAAACACCTGTTTAGTTTCTAAGTTGTCCACTTACCTGCCCTCCCCTCTGCCCATAGCTACTAATCTCAGCTCTGACTACAATCCAAATTCATGGGGTTATTATTAGTAGTAGTAGTACTTTTAGACAATCTCTCTATGTAGCTCAAGCTGTTCTTTCTTGAATTTGTGATCCTTCCTAAGTGCTTAGATCACAGGCATGTGCCACTCCTGGAGACTGGGCAGCCTCACTGCTGCCCTGCAAGCCACCCTTGCCACATGTGTCTGCACAGTCCCAGTCTGTGTGTCACCATGTCCTGGTCAGAGGTTGACACACGGTCATGTGACGCATAAAACCTGCACTATCCAAATATCATGACATAGGAGAAAGTGGACTTTTCTCCTTCATGAAAGGAAAACACATCTCTGTCTCCTGACAAGGCTGGTTGGTTTGACATTTCTAACCTAAAAAGAGCACAGGGACTGAAGGTAGATCTTAGAAGGAGGGGGAAAAAAACCCAATAGATTTCACTTCATGGTACAACAACATGAGATTAGATCTGTGTCTAGCACATTGTGGCACCTGAATTTAAGTGAAGGATGTTATGACATCTCCCCCAAATCCTGGTAGACAAATTCCATTTTAGAGCAAGTTGCCATTTACTGTATCACCCTACAAGACAGTGAGCCATCCTCTCCATAGTTCAGAGACCCACAAAATCCTTATAATGGAAAAGGAGATAAGCTTGTAACTATCCCAGAGCTTGGGTTTTGACCACCTAAAGCTGTTGTGCTGGGTGTTGGTGACTCACACCTGTAATACTAGCTACTAAGGAGTCTGAGATCTGAGGATCGAGGTTCAAAGTCAGCCCAAGCAGGAAATTCCATGAGACTCTTTATCTCCAATTTACCACCAAAAAGCCAGATATGGAGTTGTGGATCAAAGTGGTAGAGCTCTAGCCTTGGGCCAAAAGAGCTCAAGGACAGTGCCTTGGCCTGAGCTCAAGGCACAGCACCTACCAAAACAAAACGAAACAAAACACCTGTGGTTACCTGTATTTTTCCCTAGGTGGCTATCACCAGGTTTCTGCTATAGCCTTACAGCCACATAATGTTTGGTACTCAGTACACCTGATGATCAAGGTTTTTAGACACCTGGACTGGTGGTTTGTGCCTGTAATCCTAGCTTCTGGAGAGGTGGGGTTTGAGGCCAACCCCAGGTGAAAAAGCAAGACTCCCCTCCCCTATCTCACTAACAAGCTTGATAGGGTGGTACATACCACACCAAGCTATGGTGGAGGAAACACACAGGATGTGGTCAGAGACCTACCAAGGGCAACAGTGGGAGATGCTGTCCAAAAAATAACTAAAGCAAAAAGGCTAGGGGGTGGAGTGCCTAATGTCCAAACTCTAGATGGACTAAGTGAGTAGGAGTTTGCACTCATTTCTGTATGCATCTTACAGTTGTCTGTAACATGCAGCACACAGACAAATAGAGGCCACAGAATGCACTTTCAATGTACTCTGTTCTACTCTGGGGTCCAATTAACAGCAGGACGCTGGGCATTGGGGGCTCTTGCCTGTAATCCTACTCAGAAGACTGAGATCTTAGCTGAAAACAATCCCAAGCAGGAAAGTCAGTGTATCTCCAATTACCTACCAAAAAGTCAGAAATGGCACTGTGGGGGCAAAGTGGGCAGAGTAACAGCCTTAAGCAAAACAAGCTTAGGGACAGCTCTTAGGCCCTGAGTTCAAGCCCCAGGATTCTCTCTCTCTCTCATTCTCTCTCTTCCTCTCTCTCTCTTTTACACACACACACACAGACAGACACACATACACAGCACATAACAAAGGTCACTGAAAAGAAAAACACTGAGAGGATGGTGCCTCACACCTGTAATCCTAGCTATCCAGGAGGCTGAGATCTAAGGATCTCAATTTAAAGTCAGCAAGAGCAGGAAAGTACATCAGACTCTCATCCCCAATTAACTAGCAAAAAATAAAAATAAAAAAAATGAGAAGAGGAGCTATGGCTCAAGTGGTAGAGCACCAACCTTGAGCAGAAAAAGTTCAGGAACAGCACCCAGGCCCTGAGTTCAAGCTCCAGAACCAACACACACACACACACACACACACACCACCCATGCACACACAATTTGAGAGACTCATCTCCAATTAACCAGTAAAAAGTCTGAAGTGGAGCTGTGGCTCAAGTGGTAGAGCACCAGTCTTGAGCAAATAATCTAATCAAGAGCATGAGGCCCTGAGTTTAAGTCCTGGTACCAGCAAACTAAAATAAAGTAAAATAAAACTTATTTTCAAGCCAGGCATGATAGCATACACCTTTAATTCCAATACATGGGAGTTTGAATCCAAAGTTCAAAGCCAGCCGAAGCTATAGAGCTACACCTTGTCTCAAAAACTGCACCTAAGACTGAGAATTGAGGATTATGATTCAAAGCCAGCCCTGGCAGGGAAGTCTGTGAGATTCTTTTTTTTTTTTTTTTTGGTCAGTCATGGGGCTTGAACTCTGGGCCTGGGCGCTGTCCCTCAGCTCTTCAGCTCAAGGCAAGTGCTCTACCTCTTGAGCTACAGCGCCCCTTCCAGTTTTCTGAATGGTTTATTTATGAGTCTCCTGGACTTTCCTGCTTGGGCTGGCTTGGAACCTTGATCCTCAGATCTCAGCCTCTTGAGTAGCTGGGATTACAGGTGACACCCTGCAGTCTGTGAGACTTATCTCCAGTCAATGCTCCCAACAGCAGAAAGTGGAGCTGAGGCTGTGGTTCAAGTGCTTGAGTGCTAACCTTGAGGACAAAAGCTCAAGGACAGCACCCAAGCCCTGAGTTCAAGCCCCAGGGCCAGCACAAAGAAAGAAGGAAAGAAAAAACAACCATCACACGAATACAAAACCAAAAACAAAAGCACCCAAAACCAAAGAAACCAAAATTGTTATTTCTTTTAACATGTAACTATTAATATTCTACATTTTTGGGGGGGTCCAGTCGTAGGCCTGAACTCTAGGCCTGGGTGCTGTCCCTCAACTCTTCAGCTCGAGGATAGCGCTCAACAACTTGAGCCACAGCACCACTTACGGATTTTTTTTTCTGCTTATGTGGTGCTGAGGAATCGAACTCAGGACGTCAGGCATGCAAGGCAACCGCTCTGCCACTGAGCCACCTTCCCAGTCCCCTAAATAAGAATTTTTAAAGAAGGGTTCATGTCGAACATAGTGAATATTGACAGGCACAACCCACACGAATGTGTGAGTGTGCAGAGCTCCTAGAACCAAACCCTCTGAGAACCTCTGACTTGGTCCCCAGACCAGGAATCCAGGAAAGTCTGGGGCAGAGTTTTTGTGCTGGTGCGGGAGGACAGGGATCAGGACAAGCCCCAGGTGCCTGAGCCTAGATCTCAGCGTCTCAGAGCCAGAGCGGCTCTGGGTGGGGAAGCTCAGCACTGGGGATTCCCGGTCTCCCAGTTTCACTTCTTCTCCAACCTGTGTCGATGACTTCTGCCCGGACACTGGTGACGCGGCCCCAGCTCTCGCTGCTATTAGCGGAACCCATCAGCGCCGCCACAATTCCAGATTCTCAGGACAGGGGTCATGGCCGTGGCAGTGACCCGGACCTGGGCCGGGAGTGCGGGAGGGTTAGGAGAGAAAGGACCTCTGTGGGAGGAGCGAAGAGGGGGGCGTGCAGGGTCAGGGTGCAGCGGGAGGCGCGCGCGCGGCCCAAGTCACCGCCCGCAACGTGGTCCCGAGCGACCTCAGGCCGGATCGGAGGTCACGACCCCTCTGCCTTTCCCAAGGACGGGTATGAATCCCCCGGGACCCCAAATCCAAGACTAACCTCCAATTGCAGGGTCCAGGGGAGCGGCGAGGATTGCGGCTGCGGCGAAGTTTGCTTTTCAGTGGGTCCCGGGAGGGGCGGGGCCAGGAGGGCGGGCCCGACGGCGAGGAAGCAAGCCAGGCCTCCTCTCCCGCACAGGTCTGCTGTGACTTGGGGCCCGGGTGCCTCCTCCCAGGGTACCGTCTGCGCGCCCGCGACGCCCAGGATTCCATCTCGCTGAACCAGGACTTGAGCTCCCAGAGCACGGCCGACGTGGCCGCTCAGATCACCAGGCACAAGCTGGAGCCAGCCACCGTGGCAGAGAGCTGGAGGGCCTGGAGTAGCTGCTCAGACACCTGGAGGGTGGCTGAGGCTCTCTTGTGAGCCTCCATCTTCTGCAGATCTTCAAATCCTCTCCTCCCATCAGGGGAAGAAAATAGGTGGCTCAGTGGTAGAGTGCTTGACTTGCATACAGGAGACCCTGGGTTCGATTCCTCAGCACCACATAAACAGAAAAGGCCAGAAGTGGTGCTGTGCCTCAAGTGGTAGAGCTCAAGTTGAAGAGCTGAGGGACAGTGCCCAGGCCCAGAGTTCAGGCCCCACAAACAGAAGAAAGAAAGAGAGAGAGAGAGAAAGAAAGAAAGAAAGAAAGAGAAACTAGGACCAACCTTAGGACACTACTTTCCTTGGGCCTACCGGGGAATCGAATCTTCCTGACTTTCTAGTTTCTCCATCAGAGAGTGACTCTGACACTTGGCCCTGATCTCAGGACAAGACATGGAGGGGAAGATACTGCCTGAAATGACTGGCCAGCACAGGCCCCCCTGACTCTGGCAGAAACCTTGGCATCTGTGGAGACTGCAGCTTTTGTGAGTCTTAACTCTACACAGGACAGAGCCAGGAAGTTCCTCTAAGATACCTGGATCCTCTGACCTGTCTCAACCCCATTCAATACCTTAACAGGGAATAGATTATCAAAACCTGGACGTTACAATCCCTCTTCAACCCTATTGTCCAGTCCAGTCTCAGGCTGGTCACACATGGTGCTGCTTCAATAATAGCTCATAGGAGACAATGAGCTACTGAAGTATCTGGATTTCCCCCTCCCTCCCCAGATGGCCCAGAGACACACATGACCTCCCCCCCCCAACCATGAGGTCATCTCGGGGTGCTGGGCCTTATGCTTCTACCCATCAGACATCACCCTCACCTGACTGAGAGATAGGAAGGACCAGACCCAGGACATGGAACAGGTAGAGACCAGGCCTGCAGGAGATGGAACCTTCCAGAAGTAGGCAGCTGGGGTGGTGTCTTTTGGTGAGGAGCAGAGATACACATGCCACACCCAGCATGAGGGGCTGCCTGCGCTCCTCACCTTAACATGGGGTAAGGAGAGGATGTGGGCACAGAACTGTGGAAAGGAGGAGCCCATCTGGAGACCCTCAGCAGGGTCTGATCTGAGAGGTGGTGGTCAGGACCTTCTCGCCTGCCCATCCCTTACCTCTCCCCTAGATCTACCCTTTCAAACCATTGTCTCCATCCTAGGAATTGTCACTGGCCTGGTTCTCCTTGGAGCCATGGCCATTGGAGCTATGGTGGCTGTTGTGATGGGAACGAGGGACAATGAAGGTAGGAACAAGGTCCGAGTTCTTGTCCCACTTGTATTTTCATATCTCCAGTTAAGTGTGCTTTGCCTCCTTCCATGCTAAGCCTGATGACCGGGGTGCTGACTCCTCCTCTTTTGTTAAATCACATGGGAACCAAGGTCATATCATGCTCCTGATGGTGGTGATGACGGCATGTTGCCCAGCAGTGCAAGTCCATAAGGGAAGGCCTCTACTAAGTCAGACTTCCAGGATGACCATTGGTTTTCTTCCTTCCTCGATCTTCTCCTCATCTCTACTGATCTTTTACTGGTCTGTGAAAACTTGCCTAGAACTGAAGGCGTTCATGGCCCTACCTGACCTCACACATTGCTTTCTTCTCACAGGTAGAGAGGCAGCTATGCTTAGGTTGCAAGTGACTATAAAGGAAAGAAGGAAGAAGGAGGAAGGAGGAAGTAATCGCTGGGACCCTTGAGACAGTTGGGAGCCCAAGGGCTCCCCATAATTTCTTTTTTTTTGTCGGTCATGGGGCTTGAACTCTGAGCTCTTTAGCTCAAGGCTAGCACTCAACCACTTGAGCCACAGTGCAACTTCTGGTTTTCTACTGGTTATATTGGAGATAGACTCTCACAGACTTTCCTGCCCGGGCTGGCTTTGAGCCATAATCCTCAGATCTCAAGCCTCCTGAGTAGCTAGGTAGGTTTCCCCTGAGTTCTAAATGCTCAGTAACTGCATCAAGATTTTTTTTTTGGGTCAGTTGTGGGGCCTAATTCTGGGCCTGGGCGCTGACCCTCAGCTCTTCAGCTCAAGGCTAGTGCTCTACCACTTGAGCCACAGTGCCACTTCCGGCTTTTTCTGCTTATGTGGTGCTGAGGAATCGAACCCAGGGCCTCATGCGTGCAAGGCAAGCACTCTACCACTGAGCTACTTTCCCTGAGTAGCTAGGATTACAGGCATGAGCCACCAGCACCAGGCCCATAATTTCTTTTAGCCATGTCTCTTGTAGGCTCTGACCAGCTCTTGTTTGGTTCTTCTGCCATAGGCAGAGACAGCTCTCTGGGTTCTAAAGCTTCTCTCACAGCTTAAAAAGGTGACAATTATCCTGCGGCTCTGGAGAAGGGATCTAAAAGGGATATGGAAGACTCTCTTATGGTTCTATGAGAACTCTGGATTGGGACATAATGAATGTTTGGTCCCTGCTTAGTGTCACACCTTATACTGCTCTGACTTCATGAATATATTTACTTATTTATTTATTTAGTCAGTCATGGGGCTTGAACTCTGGGCCTGGGCACTGTCCTTCAGCTCTTCACCTCAAGGTGAGGGCTCTACCACTTGAGCCACAGCACCATTTCCAGCTTTTTCTGCTTCTGTGGTGCTGAGGAATTGAACCCAAGGCCTGATGCATGTAAGGCAAACATTCTACCACTGAGCCACCTTCCCAGCCCCTGATTTCATGAATTCTTTTTTCCTTCAATGATGTTATATCCCATTCTGTATTAGCACTGAAAGATGTACAACTTATTCCTGCCTTGTGTCCTCCCTCCTGGGACATCAAGAGCTCCTGGCTTCTCTTTTTGCACCTGGCTTGGACTGGGTCTAAGTGTCTGAATCTTAGAGATACCTGTTAGGTTTTTATCTTTGCTGCCTCCATCTGCCATTGCTCTACTAATAGTAGCACAACTGCTGTCATCCTGTGAGGAACTGAGGAGCCCCACCCAGTCCTGAGCACCAGGACCCCTCCCCACACTGGCCTGGGTCTCTTTCCTCGTCCACCTGCTGCTCTAGCAGAAGAAGGGCTGGATATTCCCATATGTGACTTCACTGAAGGTTGCTTTCAGCTATAGCCTCTCAGTTTCCTATTGACAAGGAGAATGTGGATATGGACTTGTTTTTCAAATTCCTGTCATGAGAGCAGGTTGATAACTGAAGGATGAAGGGTAAAACTTGAGACAGAATATAAAACCTGGAAACTGTCCAAAAATCATATGTTTGCTGTGCTTGGTGTGTTGTAGGTAGAGACAAGAGACCCATAAGAGGTTGGGACAGAGTGCTGGTGAAGGAGGACAGGGACCAGGACAAAGTCCCAGGTGACCGGGCCTAGATCTCAGCTTCTCACAGCCAGAGCTGCTCTGGGTGGGGAAGCTCAGCACTGGGGATTCCCAGTCTCCCCAGTTTCACTTCTTCTCAAACCAGTGTAGGCCACTTCTGCCAGGACACTGGTGACACGTTACCAGCTCTCGCTGCTATTGGCTGTGGGGTTCTAGAGAAGCCAATCAGTGTCACTGGGGTTCCGGGTTCTAAAGTCCCCCGCGGAGCTACCAGCACTCAGA
>NW_012267354.1:929947-935151 GCF_000151885.1 Dipodomys ordii
CCCCCGGGGTGTCAGGACTGAGGTTCAGCCCAGGCTGCGGGCGCTGCGGGGGGACCGGCACCCCGGGAAAGAGCCGCGGGGTGGGGCCGGTGTCCTCTCCGTGTAGGCCAAAGTCCCCGCGGGGCGCGGGCTGACCGTGGGGGCGGGGCAGCTTCTCACACCCTCCAGAGAATGTATGGCTGCGACGTGAGCGCAGACGGCCGTCTCCTCCGCGGGTACTATCAGCTCGCCTACGATGGCCAGGACTACATCGCCCTGAACGAGGACTTGAGCTCCTGGACCGCGGCCGACATGGCGGCTCAGATCACCAGGCGCAAGTGGGAGGAGGCCGGTGAGGCAGAGCACTGGAGGGCCTACCTGGAGCACAGGTGCGTGGAGGGGCTGCGCAGATACCTGGAGCACGGCAAGGAGACGCTGCAGCGCACAGGTACCAGGGCCCGGGGACTCCTCCATCTCCTGTGGAAGTCCCCCTCCACTCCCACAGCCAGAGAGGAAAAGGGACCCAGCCCACCACACCCCTTCCCCTACCCACCACACCCCTTCCCCTGCCCAGAGAACCATGAGCCCCTGCCTTTCACATGCTGTGTCACACAGTTGCTCTGGAATCCACCTTGACCTCACAACAGTGAAACACACACACTATCTCTCTCTCTGTCTCTTTCTCTCTTTCTCTCTCTCGCTCTCTGTGTGTGTGTCTCTCTCTCTGTCCGTCTGTCTCTCTCCCTTTCTCTCCCTCTCTCTTCCCATCTTCCTCTCTTCCCTCTCCCCATCTCTCCACACATGGAGGGGAAGACTGTCCTGAAACAAGTGTGCAGCTGGCCCCTTCCACTCTGGCAGTGGCCCTGGGCAGCACCAGGAGGCTCTCAGCATTTGTCCTCAACCAGGACCCCGTGTGGCTAGAAGACTCTTCCAGGTTTTTGGAGAAAGTCTCTCTTATCTCCACCCAGGACAGAGTGAAGTAACTCTTGAGAAATCAGGGGCTTCTGGCCATGGTGATCTCAACTGAGTCTAGGACTCTGCAAGGTTTAGGAGATGATTCCAGAAGCCTAGTTCCAGCCTGGATCATCCATCCCTGATCCCTCTCTGTGCTGCGTATCCTCATCATGGTCAACTGACCTGCACGGTGCTCCATGGGAGGCACGGAGATGCATCTGAATTTCTGGGTTCTTCTCAGATCCCCCAAAGGCACACATCACCCTCCACCCCACCTCTGAACATAAGATGACCCTGAGGTGCTGGGCGCTGGGCTTCTACCCTGCGGAGATCACCCTGACCTGGCTGCGGGATGGAGAGGAACAGACCCAGGAAATGGAGCTGGTGGAGACCAGGCCTGCAGGAGATGGAAGCTTCCAGAAGTGGGCAGCTGTGGTGATGCCTTCTGGAGAGGAGCAGAGATACACATGCCATGTGCAGCATGAGGGGCTGCCTGAGCCCCTCAGCCTGACATGGGGTAAGCAGGGCTGAGGGCACAGAGCACAGCTGTGCTCAGAGACAGCAGGAGGCATGTGCAGCTCTCAGCAGGTAAGGACTGAGAGCTGGGCTCACAGTGCTCATCCTCCTTTCCCTTCTCTTCCCAGAGCCGCCTGCTTGGCCCACCGGTCCCAAGACTGGAATTGTCATTGGCGTGGCCATCTTTGCAGTTCTGGTTGTTGTAGCTGTGGTGGTTTTTGTGCTGTGGAGGAAGAAGACTGGAGGTAGGAAGGTGGAGGTCTGAGTTCCTGGACCACTTGTGGGTTTCAGGCCCCAGGCAGAAGTGTGAGCTGCACTCCTAATGGGAAGTTGCAGCACACTCAGGGCCTTCCCCAGCCTGACAGCTCCTCTTCTGTAAATCACCTGCAACACGAAGGACACAAAATTCCCCCTCCTGAGGGTGGTGATGGGAACTGATTGCAGCACTCAGGCCCACAGGGACTCAGGTGCCCACTGAGGTCACACTCCAGGAGGTCCTGGGGTCTCTCTTCCCAACTGTTGCACTCCTCTCTCCTGATGCTTCCTGGTTCTATGGTCACATTTCTAGAAACTTCCCATGAGGTCAAGGCTAGGGGTTCATCCAGGCCCTAATGGCACTGCTTGTGTCCTGCCTCTCACATGGTGTTTCTCCTACAGGTGACAAGAGAGAAGGCTATGATAAGGCTGCAAGTGAGTGCCATGGGGGAGGAGGTGACCTTTGTTGTGGTGCAGACAGGACCTGTGGGAGCTCATGCACCCGGAATTCCTCCAGTGACGCCTGTGTTCTCTAACCAGTTCCTCTCTTCCACCACAGGAGACGACAGTGACCAGGGTTCTGATGCTTCCCTCAGAGCTGAAAAAGGTGACAACTGGAGACCCTAAATGGGGGGCAGGGCTGAGGCCCAGGGAAGGCTGTGTTGTAGTTGCAGGGTCTGTGCATTGGGTGTTAGTGGCCTGCTCAGAGTGTGTGGCTAACAGTGACTGATCTGCATTGTTGTGCGTGTGCTTTTCTCCTGCAGTGTGACACAGCTGCTTTGTGTGGTCTGAGAGGCACAGCATTTGTTCCTGCCTCTCCTCCTCCCTCCTGGGACATCATGAGCTCCTGACTTCTCTTCCTGTACCTGGGTTCTGACCGTGTCCAGGCTTCTGTGTGCTGTCAGCCTCCTGTGAGGAACTGAGGAGCCAGCCCAGCCCTGAGCACCAGGACCCTCCCCACACTGACCTGGGTCTCTTTCCCCTCCAGCTGCTGCTCCAGCAGAGGCGGGGCCAGGGCTTCCCCATCCCTGACTTCACTTTCCCTTGCTCTGAGCTGCAGCTGCTTGCTTTCCCGCTGATAAAGAGAATGTGGATGTGGGTCTGTGTTTCAAATTGTTGTCGTGGAAAAAGATTGAATAAATCACTGAATGATTCCCCAAACTTGAGGTAGAAAATAAAACATGATTAAATTGTAGAATCATCCTGTTTGCTGAGCTGTGTTGTGGGCGGGGCCAGGGTTAGCCTGAGAACAGCCAGGTGTGGATAGGAGCTCAGTCCATTCTGGACTGTCATGTATTCAGTCCTCACCTGGGTTGTCTTCCCTGCTCCTCAGTTGTGTTGTTTGCCTAGAACCTACTCCATGAGCACCTATGATCAGAGGGGCTTTTCCTTTGTCTAGGACACAGCACAGACTGTGCAGGTGAGACTAGGCTCAGGCCTGAGTCTTCTATTAAGGCACCATAAGTTGTTCCTCCATACTTATGTCCCTTCTTGTCATCCTGCATGAGCTGGTGTCTTGTTGGCCTTCTGGGTGTCCTGTGACAGCAGCAGGGGGTGTGTTCCTGTCACTGCCTCCCAAAGTACCAGGCAGCCTTGCACAGGGTGTGTGTGGTGAGGAGAAAGGCAATGTGAGGCAGCTTGCTTTCCTTCTAGCAGTGCTGCCTCCAGTGTGGGTCTGTGCTGTCCCCAGTGCCCTCAAGGGAGCCACCTGTGGGAAGAGCAGAGAGGAGGGATGTCAGGTTTTTCCTGGGAGCTCCCTTCCTGATCCTCTGCATCTTCTCTGCCCACCTTCCCTCCACCTGCCCTCAGCTCTGGTTAGTCCCAGCTCTGCTCCCACCCAAATTCCTGGATTGAAGAGCAGAGTGAGGAAGGGATTATGATCCCCATCTTGATTGGCTGAGAGGATCTGGAAGTTAGTGGAGTTCATGTCCACCTGTGTGTGTCAGGGCATTTCAAGGAGAATGGGTCATGAGAGCTCTGACCTAGGGAGGATGTCATCAGCTGGTAAATTGGAAACCTGAAGAGAGTTCTGGAAGCTCCTAGACTGTGGTAGTTGCCACTCCACTGTGTGTGGGGTTCCTTGGGGATTGTGTTTTCTCTGCACCCTGTTACTGCCCTGCTCTGCCTCCTGCTGCCACGAGAGGTGCTGTGCTTCCTGCTGTGCCCTGCCTTCCCTCTAAGGCTGACTTGGTCCTTTCAACCCTGACCAAAACACTCCCTTCTGCTCAGCTTCATTCCCAGAAACAAATTAAGACAGGAATCTCCTGGCAGACAGCAGGGCCTTTGCTCTGACCACTTAACAATGTGGTTCTTAGGCCTTTGGCTTGGTCTGCAGATTGAATTTGGAATCCCTCAGAAAGTCAAAGGATGTCAGCACTGTCATGCTTGTGCAGCATGTGTGCTAGCAGAAGAGACAGGTGGCAGGGTGTGTAAGAGAGCAAGGAAGGACATGACATGCAGGAGGAAGGCAGTGCTGCAGGACAGGTGACATGGTGTGGGCGTGGGCACAGAGCTGACTGTGGTACTAGGTGTTCATCATGACCTACGGGGGACGTTTCTGAGTTGTGAAATTCGCCAAAAGATATCTAGAGAAAGTGTTGCTAAACTGGAAGATATTCTTGTACAAAGTCCTTCCCTCTTCTTTGGACTGCCCAGATCTATTGCTGAGTTGAGCCTTTGAGAAGAGACATGAAGACAAGATTCTCACTTGAGGTATTTTTCTTTGTGTGTATATGCTAGTCCTGGGGCTTGAACTCATGGCTTCTCTGCTGTCCCTCAGCTTGTTCTTGGTCAAGGTTACTGTGCTGTTTGAGTCACAGATTCCCTTCCTGCTTTGGGGAAATAAGAATTCCCCAGACTATTCTATCAGTGCTGGTTTCAAGCCATAAATGGGAGAAGTCTGCCTCCTGAGTAGGTAGGAGTATAGCAGGGTCCACACTACCTGACTTTGATAGTGATTTTCTTTTTGTGTCATTCCTTGGGGCTTGAACTGAGGGCTTGGGCACTCAAAGCTTTTATCACTCAAAGTTAATACTCTACCAATTTGAGCCACAACATCACTTCTGGCATGAGCCACTTGCTCTCAGTTGAGATATATTTATTTATTTTCAGTTCTGGGGCTTGAACTCAGGGCCTGGGCACTGTCCCTGAGCTTCCTTTGTTCAAACTAGAATTCCACCCGTTTAACCTTACTGCCAATTCCAGCCTTTTCCATGTGGTTGGAGGAATCAAAGCCAGGGCTTCATGCATTTTGACAAGCATTCTACCACTAAGCCACATTTTCAATCTCTGATATATATATATATATATTTTTTTAAGTCGAAGAATATGTTTAATGAAGAAGAAAAAAAAAAGGTAGACATACAAATGTCCCAGAGTATAGGTTTAATCTATCCGGGCCTGTAGTTTCCGAATGTGACCACACGATGGCGATATAAGTCCGGCCTTTTTTTTTCTTTCTTTCTTTTTTTGTCTGGTCCTGGGGCCTGAACTCTGGGCCT
>NW_012267354.1:942401-942881 GCF_000151885.1 Dipodomys ordii
TTCTTCTGGTGCCAATGTGGAGGGGCCTGCCTGTAACACCAGGTGGGAGAAGTATGCATGAGCCGCATAGCAAGTTCAAGGCCAGCCGGTGCCACGTCGCTGAGAAATTTAAAAACAAACAAATAAAGAAAAATCTATTTTGTGGCTGTCCTGGGTCTTGTCCTCAGGGACTGGGCACTGTCCCTGATTGTTTTTTCTTTTTCTCTCAAGGCTAGCACGCTACCACTAGAGTCACAGTTGCTCTTCTGGATTTTTTAGTAGGTAATTGGAGGTAATAGGCACAGACTTTCTTCTCAGGTTAGCCTCAAACTGCAATCCTCAAATCTCAGCCTCCTGAGTAGCTAGGATTACAGGAGTGAGCCACCATGCCCAGTGAATAACCAAGGGCTCTGGATGTAGCTCAGTGGAAGAAGACTTGTGCTAGGCTCTGGTTAAAAATCCCCAGCCTCAGAAAAATAAAAGTAGAATAAAATGCCCTCT
>NW_012267354.1:943226-947266 GCF_000151885.1 Dipodomys ordii
CAAAGTCCTCTGTGATAGGTTGGAACTTCTGTTCTAGAAACATATTTGCAGTGTTACAGACAAACTGGGGTGGCTACCCAGGAAAGGAATTTCCAAATGCTTCCCAGCTCTGGGTGAGTAATAAGTCTCAGCATTCCCAGAGTCAGCCCGGAATTTGCACTTGTAGCATCATCAAACTCAACACATTAGCATCATTCATTTCAGCAAAACACATTCTTCTGGTGCCAATGTGGAGGGGCCTGCCTGTAACACCAAGTGGGAGAAGTATGCATGAGCCGCATAGCAAGTTCAAGGCCAGCCGGTGCCACTTTGCTGAGAAATTTAAAAACAAACAAAAATCTATTTTGTGGCTGTCCTGGGTCTTGTCCTCAGGGACTGGGCACTGTCCCTGATTGTTTTTTCTTTTTCTCTCAAGACTAGCACTCTACCACTAGTGTCACAGTTGCTCTTCTGGATTTTTTAGTAGGTAATTGGAAGTAATAGGCACAAACTTTCTTCTCAGGTTAGCCTCAAACTGAAATCCTCAAAAATCTCAACCTCCTGAGTAGCTAGGATTACAGGAGTGAGCCACCATGCCCAGTGAATAACCAAAGGCTCTGGATGTAGCTCAGTGGAAGAAGACTTGTGCTAGGCTCTGGTTAAAAATCCCCAGCCTCAGAAAAATAAAAGTAGAATAAAATGCCCTCTGAAAGTGTATGTTATGACCCCATCAGACTCTAGTGTTTGGCTCACCTAATGCAGTTATTTACACTCAGTCCTGACCTGAAGGAGATTCCCAGTGCCCTAGAGAAATGCTTCCCAGTCCTTAAGCAATGAGACAGGAAGAGAGGACACAACCTCAGTGCAGCATCTGAGCCAGAGAAATCTAGCCATCAGTTCTGTGCTTAACATGCAAATAGAACAAGAAAAGTGCCAGAATGTGTAAACAACAACAACAAAGAAGCAAAAACCCCAGCGTGACAGGATGCATTATTTTTTGCAAAAGAAGGCAGAACTCTGAGAACAGCTTCAGCGCTGCCTGTGTGGACAACTGCTTTAAGAGGCAGCAAGCAGGACTAGCCCAGCAAGGCAGGTGGATGATGATGATCTGCTTCCTTAACAATCCATGCCTGACCCCTGCTCATCCTCACATGGGCCCTATGGACACATGACCCTCACCCATGTTCTAGCCAGACCCCGGGATTCCACCCCCACCACCATCCCCACCAACACCAGCAGCACCAGCTCCAGAAGCAGAAGCAGGGACCCGCGCCCGGGAGCACAGGCAGAGTGGAGCTTGTTGGAGCACTGTTAAGTTCTGTTGGAGCACGGTTCTTGCTAGGCCTTGGCAAGCCCCGCGCTGAAAGTTTCCTTCTTCTTAACGTTTGTGCTGTGGTGTTGGCAGAGATTTTACTTCCCTGCTGGAGTCCTTCTCTGCCCCATGTCTGGCTGCCTGGAGTGAAGGCCGCCAGCCAGGCAGCTTGGAACCCACAAGGAGCAGCATTGGCTTGGAGTGTGGACAGCAGTTGCGGGCGGGGCAGGAGGCAGCAGGGAAGGCACAGCGCATTGCATCGCAGCCACAGGAGCGGGCTTGCTCGGCAGGGAGGCGAGGGCGGGGCCGTGGGCGGCTGGAGTCAGCAGGAACCTACCTGCAGGCCTGGAGGAGCAGGAAGGCATCAGCGGCCATAGTGAAAGTGAAGCTGGCATCTGCCCCACAACAGCCTGCAAAGCTGGCAACCAGGGCTGTGCGGGAGCCGCGACGCTAGAGGGCGCCACCCGCCCTTTGAAGGCCAGGCGCGGAGGGGCGGTGTTTCTGGAGCTGCAACTCAGGTGTCCAGCTTGCTAGGCTGGTGCTCTCCCCCTTGACACTCACGTGGAGTCCTATTATATCTTCGTGTAATTGCTGAGAAAGAGTCTCTTCAACTTTTCTGGTCAGGCTGGTCTCAAACCTTGATACCTCTGCACTCAGCCTCCTGAGTAGTTAGCTTTATAATCCTGAAAACCAGTCTGGTGCTGGTGGCTCATAGCTGTCATCCTAGGCACTCAGGAAGTTGAGATCTGAGGTTGGTGATTCAAAGCCAGCCCTGAAAAGAAAGGCTATGAGACTCTGATCTTCAATAAAGTACTCAGAAAAAGCTGAAGTGGACTGTGCTGTAATTGTAGACTGCTAGCCTAGCCTTGAGCCAAAGAAGCTCAGGTACAGTGCCAAGGCCCTCAGTTCAAGTCTCAGAAAAGAGAAAATATATAGTAAAGTAAATGAAATAGTACACTTTACACTATATTAATACAATTTAAGTGAAATGTAATATGATTTATTTTTATAATACTGTGAATTAGTTAATGCTGAGAGATTAAAAGGTTTTTTTATGTGGAGTACATCTTACTGAGATTATTAAGAAAACTATGCACCAGCTACACACTGCTGGCTCACACTTGGAATCCTAGCTACTGAGGAGGCTGAGATCTGAGGATCCTGTTCAAAGCCAGCCTGGGCAGTAAAAGCTGAGAGATTTCATCTTCAAGTAACCAATAAAAAGGCTGGGTTCGACTTGTTGCTCTAGTGGTAGAGTGCAGGCCTGGCAAGCAAGCTCAGTTTGTAAGAAGCCCTAGATTCAAGACAGATGGAGAGAGAGAGGAGGGAAAGAGAGATAAGGACACTGAGAGAATCACAGAGAGAGATAAGTAAAAGATCTGCTGCTTACCTCCTGTTTTAGTGAAATGTGTCAGCCTTTGCTGCCTTGAGTAGACATCATGCTGTGAGATATCAGCATGGAAGCAGGGGCAGCATTACTTAGCTGGCTCTGGGCTTGGCAGAACTTCCACCCAGACTCAGGGCAGATGATGAAGCAGTGTGGGCCAGCAGGTGTGATGACACGTGCCTGTAATCCCAGCACTGGAGTTATGCAAATTATCCAAGCCACCAGATTCAATTGCTGAGACTCTAATCCTGAACCCTACTTTCCTCAGGGCCAAAGAACACCCAACTAGAGGTTCTGTAAACCTTACAGCTACAGAGGATTCACACAGGCTCATTCAAACCGGTTCCTTGCCCTTCTCTTCCTTCCTTTTTTTTTTTTTTTTTTCTGTTTTGATGGCTGTAGGTTGTCCTGCACTTGAACTGAGGGTCTGGACGCTGTCTCTGAGCTTTTGTACTCAAGGCTAGCGCTCTCATTTTGAGCCACAGCACTACTTTCTGCCCTTCTCTTCCTAAAAACCCCACACATTCCAAGCAGCTCAACAGTTTTATCTCTGCCCATTCATGAACATGGGAGGTCTTTCCCATCAAATCCTTTCGTTTCATAGTAGAGGTCTTTATTCTTCTTGGTTAGGTTTATTGTTAGGTATTTTAATATAAAAAAGAGTTGGGGGCTGTGAATGTTGCTTAGTGGTAGAGTACTTGCCTAGCATGCATGAAGCTTTGGTTCAACACAGTATCACATAAACAGAAAAGGTCAGTAGTGGCAGTGTGGCTGAAGTGGTAGAGTGCTAGCCTTCAGAGAAAAAAAGAAAAAGAATCTCAGGGACAGAGCCCAAGCCCTGAATTCAAGCCTCAGGTGTGGCAAAAAAAAAAGTAGGGGGCCAGTGGCTCACTCCTGTATCCTAGGGACTCAGGAGGCAAGGTCTGAGGATCATGGTTTAAGGCCCACCCGGGCAGGAAAGTCCCTGAGACTCTTTTCTCCAATTAACCACCAGAAAATCAGAAATAAAACTGTGGCTCAAGTGTTAGAGTACATGCCTTGAGCAGAAGAACTCAGAGACAGTGCTCAGAGCCACAGTTCAAGCACCACAACTAACCAAGAAAGAAAAGACTTCAGTTCTCCAGATTCAAGACCAAGGCCACAATCTCTGTAATCCTGAAGGTGGGGCAGGATGGCTGAGATGGGCTGAGCTGCTGTTGTCTTCACATCCACAACTTGTGTTTCATCAGCAATCATCTCTCTCAAGACTGCAGGAAACGTTAGGACAGAACACTGTGCCTTCAGGAGCAAAGTCCTTGTGTTTGACATGACACGTCAGTGTTCTCTGAGCTACAAAAAATAAAAGAAAATCCTCCATTACAA
>NW_012267354.1:947316-948026 GCF_000151885.1 Dipodomys ordii
GGCTGAGATGGGCTGAGCTGCTGTTGTCTTCACATCCACAACTTGTGTTTCATCAGCAATCATCTCTCTCAAGACTGCAGGAAACGTTAGGACAGAACACTGTGCCTTCAGGAGCAAAGTCCTTGTGTTTGACATGACACGTCAGTGTTCTCTGAGCTACAAAAAATAAAAGAAAATCCTCCATTACAAATTGACAAATGTTAGGGCTGGGATGTAGCTCTGTGGCAAAGGGCTTGCCTAGCAAGTGCAATGTCCTGGGTTCGATCCCCAGTACCAAAAAAGAAAAGACAAAAAAATACAGTTAAAAAAAAAACTGACAGGGGCTGGAAAGGTAGCTCAGCGGTAGAGTGCATGCCTTGCACGCATGAGGCCCTGGGTTCGATTCCTCAACACCACATAAACAGAAAAAGCCGGAAGTGGTTCTGTGGCTCCAGTGGTAGAGCACTAACCTTGAGCTGAAGAGCTGAGGGACAGTGCCCAGACCCAGAGTTCAGGCCCCATGACTGGCAAAAATCAATCAAACAAACAAACAAAAAAAACTAGGGGCTGATTCCTCAGCACCACATAAGTAAAAAAGAAAAAAGCCGGAAAGTGGCGCTGTGGCTCAAGTGGTAAAGCGCTAGCCTTGAACCAAAGAGTTGAGGGACAGCGCCCAGGCCCAGAGTTCAGGCCCCACGATCCGACCCACAAAAAAAAACAAAACTGACAAA
>NW_012267354.1:948076-951313 GCF_000151885.1 Dipodomys ordii
TTTTTGCTTATGTGGTGCTGAGGAATTGAACCCAGGGCCTCGAGCATGCAAGGCAAGTGCTCTACCACTGAGCCACCTTCCCAGCCCTCTCTGTAATCTTAAAGGTGGGGCAGGATGGCTGAGATGGGCTGAGCTGCTGTTGTCTTCACATCCACAACTTGTGTTTCCTCAGCAATCATCTCTCTCAAGACTGCAGGAAACATTAGGACAGGACACTGTGCCTTCAGGAGCAAAGTCATTGTGTTTGCCATGACACGTCAGTGTTCTCTGAGCTACAAAAAATAAAAGGAGATCCTCCCATTACAAACTGACAAATGTTAGGGCTGGGATGTAGCTCAGTGGCAAAGGGCTTGCCTAGCAAGTGCAATGTCCTGGGTTCGATCCCCAGTACCAAAAAAGAAAAGACAAAAAAATACAGTTAAAAAAAACTGACAGGGGCTGGAAAGGTAGCTCAGCGGTAGAGTGCATGCCTTGCAAGAATGAGGCCCTGGGTTCGATTCCTCAACACCACATAAACAGAAAAAGCCGGAAGTGGTTCTGTGGCTCCAGTGGTAGAGCACTAGCCTTGAGCTGAAGAGCTGAGGGACAGTGCCCAGACCCAGAGTTCAGGCCCCATGACTGGCAAAAATCAAACAAACAAACAAACAAAAAAAACTAGGGGCTGATTCCTCAGCACCACATAAGCAAAAAAGAAAAAAGCCGGAAAGTGGCGCTGTGGCTCAAGTGGTAGAGCGCTAGCCTTGAACCAAAGAGTTGAGGGACAGCGCCCAGGCCCAGAGTTCAGGCCCCACGATCCGACCCACAAAAAAAAACAAAACTGACAAAGGTTAAACACTGTTATAGTGGCATGAACCAAGGGGTGGAGAAACAGATCTGAGCTTAATACAAATGCCTTCATTCCCAGTCATTCACAACTACTTTTGTGACTGCATACAGAGAATGAATTAGCTAAGATGCACCATAATATTTAGTAGGGCCTTTGCTCTGCCTCTGTGTCCTGTCCACGGTGGCTGGTGAGTCACAGGGGATTCAGCAGCTGCTGCAGGCTGAGATGCATGCCATGCAGAAGGTGTCCAAGATCCACAAACTAAAGAACCAAAGGGTAAGGCAGGCCAGAGGGAAGCCCAGGCTGAAATGGCACAGCACGGCCTGCAGAGGGAGATAGAGTTCAAGGCCAAGGAAGCTGGGCACTGGGATCCCATGGCAGCTGCAGCAGTGAGGAGGAGAAGGAGACCAAGGAGAAGATGAGCATCCTCTAGAATGACTTCCAGCAGAACAGGGAGAACTTTCTAGAAAACCTCTTGGCCTTCGTGTGTGACATCCAATCAGAAATCCACAAGCACTGTCACATCCATGGATAGGACAGGAGAAGCTCCTTTCTGTGGGTGGTGGGTAGACGCCCTCTGCTCTGTTCTGGGAGACATTCCAGCATTTCTGGACGCTGTAGCAGGTCCCTGCACTGTTTGCAGAGTAGCCAGTCTAGATTCTTTGTATAAATTTTGTATTTATCCAAAGAGTCATCTTTTTGCCTCTTATTTCTCAGGGATTCAATGAGTATATGTTGTCTGTTTTCCTAGGCCTTTCAGTTCAAGCAATGTGTGTCACTTTTTCTTTCTTAGATCTTAATAGGATCAAACCAAAAAGTATAATGCTATGAAGAAAGAAGGGATCAAGGAATGTTTTCCCTCACACCTTCTGAATGGTCAGGGGCTTTATCTATACAAAAGTAGTAAGTGGTGATTTGTAACTGGTACAAAGCAGCAGCCAGCCTTAAACAGTCTATTCTGGCTAAGTGTTAGAACAATGAGTCTAATGTACTTGTTTGAGCTGCTGTTAGTTTACCTTAATCAAAATAACTAGATGGTAGGACTTAAGAACTTATTACATATTACTGAATCATTTAAGAATAAAACCTATGTCATGTGTAAAAAAAAAAAAATAGGGCTAGGAAGGTGGCTCAGTGGTAGAGCACTTGCCTTGCATTCATGGGGCCCTGGGTTGGATTCCTCAGCACCACATAAGCAGAAAAAGGTGGAAGTGGCGCTTTGGCTCAAGTGGTAGGGCCTTAGGGACAGTGCTCAGCCCTACAATTCAGGTCCCATGACCGACAAAAAACAAAGAAAGAAAGAAATGTACTCATTACTTTGCTCATGAAATTGTAACCCCCTTTTTGTATGGTATTTTCACAATAAATAATAACTTAAAAAAAAAGTCAGCCCAAGCAGGAAAATTGTGAGACTTATCTCCAATAAAGCACTAGAAAACTGGAAGTGGCACTGTGGCTCAAGGGGTAGAGTGCTCACCTTCAGCTGTAGAGCACAAGGACAGCACCCAAGCCCAAGTTCAAGCCCCATGACTGACAAAAAAATAAAAATAAAGCTCTGAGACAGCACTCAAAATCTTAGTTCAAGCACCGGGATCAACACCAAGATAGATAGCTCCACAAAAGCAAGACTTGTCAGTAGAATATGGGCCTGGTCATGAACTTAAACTCAGGGTCTGCGAGCTGTCCCTGTGGTGTTTTTTCTCTTAAAGCCAGTGAAGTTAGGAGGTTGGGTCTAAGGAATATGCTGGAAACAATATGCCTTGTCCTTACAGCCATCATGGTGCCTTGCTGGGCACAGGGGGCTTTCCATACAGCTCTGAAAATCTCTAGAGGTGATAGAGGACATTCTTTGGATTACACAGGTGTCCTGAGTTGCTAAGCTCAGGAAAGTCTTACTTCCCTTTTTTAATTTTTTTATTTTTTTGGTCCGGTCCTGGGGCCTGAACTCTAGGCCTGGGCGCTGTCCCTCAGCTCTTCAGCTCAAGGCTAGAGCTCTACCACTTGAGCCACAGTGCCACTTCTGGCTTTTTTCTTTTTGCTTATGTGGTGCTGAGGAATCGAACCCAGCACCTCAAGTATGCAAGGCAAGCGCTCTACCACTGAGCCACCTTCTCAGCCCCAGTCTTCCTTCCCTTAGATAATTGTCTTTGCTTCTTTTTAACACCTTTGTTAGGTTTCAGTGTCTTCATTTGGTTATCTTTGCTTCTGTACACTACTTTTGTTAGGATAAATCCCTCACAACTTATGTAGATTTGGTCATATAAACTTTGTACTCAGTGCATTTGCAGCTGCTGGTCTTTGAGAAAGAGTCTATCGGCAGTCTACCTGCTCTCCAATAAAGACTCCTAATTGGGCCTCTTAAGTGCTGGCTTTTGTGTTTCTTGACCTGAGTTCCCTTACAACACTAGTCC
>NW_012267354.1:951363-953116 GCF_000151885.1 Dipodomys ordii
GCAGTCTACCTGCTCTCCAATAAAGACTCCTAATTGGGCCTCTTAAGTGCTGGCTTTTGTGTTTCTTGACCTGAGTTCCCTTACAACACTAGTCCTCTACTACTTAAGCTACAGCACCACTTCTGACTTTTTGGTAGTTCATGGAAGATACCAGTCTCACAGTCTGAATCTTGTTCCTTAGACTCACTAGGATTTCCTGAGTCACTAGGATTCCAGGCAACCAGCAACAAAGAGATATTTTCTTACTTTCTTTTTTATTTTTTGTTGGTTGAGGAAATTGAACACAGGGCATGAGAACTGTCCCTGAGATCTTTTGCTCAAGGCTATTGCTCTACAACTCTGAGCCACAGTACTACTTCTGGTTTTCTGGCAGATAAGTGGGGATAAGAATCTAATAGACTTTCCTGCCTGGCTGGCTTTGAACCTCTATCCTCAGATTGAAGCCAATTGGTGGCTAATGCCCACCAGAACCGGCTAATTATACATTTTAAACATAATACGTCTACAACTATAAAGTGCTATTCTTGATAGCATTTACCTTTTGAGAGAGTCTGCCAGTCTCCAAAAGATAAAAGCAAAGAGTAGAGTCAGATAACACATGCACAGAAGCCCACATTGTAAAGGGTATAAAGTTTTGCAGCACAGCAAGAAGACGTCTTTGGTTCCTTTACACTGCATACAAATGGTTTGAATTCAGTGGAGTATCTCTGTGTCCACTGTCTGGCTATCCTGTCATATTCTGCTCTGTTGGTCAAATACTGAGTGGCTGTGCTTCCAACCACATTATCTGCAATGTTGTAGTGTGTCAGAAGGGAACAAGATGCAGCTAACCCTGTATATGTGTGTAAGGATGTTGGGTCTGAGGGCTCCCTGGCTCTTGACTGCTGTTGCAGTGGTAGATTCTGGAGTGGAAAGTAACCTTTGGTGGTTTAAGCAGATAATCTGATAAAAAACAAACAAAACATCACTTCTCACTCAGAACCCGGTGGATCAATATAGCTGCTTCATTCACAAATGGCATCTCCTTTTGGGTCAGCAATGCAGTTAGCATGAGGAGCAAGGGTCATTTGGGCTAGCTCCTCCTCACTTCTTTGTGCCATCTTTCCCACAGTTTTTCTTCTAACAAGCTTCTTTCTGACCCTTATGATGTTCCTGTCTTGCTGAATTCTCTTGCCAGACACAAGGACCAAGGCCAACTCATCTACCCTATGCATTGCACTGGAGTAGGGATGAAGTATGTCTTTCCTTGATTTGGATGACCTGAAAGGTAACAGATATTGGCACTGTGGTGTGCACTTTGTTATTTCTGAGATCTCTTCTTATGTGTCACTTGCCTTGCATCCAACAAGTCTATCAGAAAAGGGCTTAAGGTTTGAATGAGCAATGAGAGTGAGAGACAGGAGGTTTTATTAAAGCAAACCTGAGAGGGACTTAGCCCTGGCTAAGTGACTTGCAGCTACTGGCTGCAAGTTTTCATGGGGATAAGCAGGTGTGTGTGTGTTTGTGTGTGTGTGTGTGCATGCAGCTGATGAAGAGAGGGGGCTGCTGCTGATTGGCATGTGTATGTGTCTGTAAACAGACAGGAAACTGGAACCAATTGGTGACAAGTGACAATTGCTTAGTGGGTTTAGGACAGTGAGGCCTGGTGGCAAAGCTGTTCCTTGTTCCCATCACTGAAGAAGCCTACACCTCACCGGGAAGCACTCTTCCATGGCTTGGACCCAACTTACTTTTTCACACTCCATATTAGATG
>NW_012267354.1:953166-956410 GCF_000151885.1 Dipodomys ordii
ATGCTGGAAACAATATGCCTTGTCCTTACAGCCATCATGGTGCCTTGCTGGGCACAGGGGGCTTTCCATACAGCTCTGAAAATCTCTAGAGGTGATAGAGGACATTCTTTGGATTACACAGGTGTCCTGAGTTGCTAAGCTCAGGAAAGTCTTACTTCCCTTTTTTAATTTTTTTATTTTTTTGGTCCGGTCCTGGGGCCTGAACTCTAGGCCTGGGCGCTGTCCCTCAGCTCTTCAGCTCAAGGCTAGAGCTCTACCACTTGAGCCACAACGCCACTTCTGGCTTTTTTCTTTTTGCTTATGTGGTGCTGAGGAATCGAACCCAGCACCTCAAGTATGCAAGGCAAGCACTCTACCACTGAGCCACCTTATCAGCCCCAGTCTTCCTTCCCTTAGATAATTGTCTTCGCTTCTTTTTAACACCTTTGTTAGGTTTCAGTGTCTTCATTTGGTTATCTTTGCTTCTGTACACTACTTTTGTTAGGCTAAATCCCTTACAACTTATGTGGATTTGGTCATATAAACTTTGTACTCAGTGCATTTGCAGCTGCTGGTCTTTGAGAAAGAGTCTATCAGCAGTCTACCTGCTCTCCAATAAAGACTCCTAATTGGGCCTCTTAAGTGCTGGCTTTTGTGTTTCTTGACCTGAGTTCCCTTACAACACTAGTCCTCTACTACTTAAGCTACAGCACCACTTCTGACTTTTTGGTAGTTCATGGAAGATACCAGTCTCACAGTCTGAATCTTGTTCCTTAGACTCACTAGGATTTCCTGAGTCACTAGGATTCCAGGCAACCAGCAACAAAGAGATATTTTCTTACTTTCTTTTTTATTTTTTGTTGGTTGAGGAAATTGAACACAGGGCATGAGAACTGTCCCTGAGATCTTTTGCTCAAGGCTATTGCTCTACAACTCTGAGCCATAGTACTACTTCTGGTTTTCTGGCAGATAAGTGGGGATAAGAATCTAAGAGACTTTCCTGCCTGGCTGGCTTTGAACCTCTATCCTCAGATTGAAGCCAATTGGTGGCTAATGCCCACCAGAACCGGCTAATTAGACATTTTAAACATAATACGTCTACAACTATAAAGTGCTACTTTTGATAGGATTTACCTTTTGAGAGAGTCTGCCAGTCTCCAAAGTATAAAAGCAAAGAGTAAGAGTCAGTATAACACATGCACAGAAGCCCACATTGTAAAGGGTATAAAGTTTTGCAGCACAGCGAGAAGACGACTTTGGTTCCTTTACACTGCATACAAATGGTTTGAATTCAGTGGAGTATCTCTGTGTCCACTGTCTGGCTATCCTGTCATATTCTGCTCTGTTGCTCAAATACTGAGTGGCTGTGCTTCCAACCACATTATCTGCAAGGTTGTAGTGTATCAGAAGGGAACAAGATGCATCTAACCCTGTATACGTGTGTAAGGATGTTGGGTCTGAGGGCTCCCTGGCTCTTGACTGCTGTTGCAGTGGTAGATTCTGGTGTGGAAAGTAACCTTTGGTGGTTTAAGCAGATAATCTGATGGAAAAAACAAACAAAACATCACTTCTCACTCAGAACCCGGTGGATCAATATAGCTGCTTCATTCACAAATGTCATCTCCTTTTGGGTCAGCAATGCAGTTAGCATGAGGAGCAAGGGACATTTGGGCTAGCTCCTTCTCACTTCTGTGTGCCATCTTTCCCACAGTTTTTCTTCTAACAAGCTTCCTTCTGACCCTTATGATGTTCCTGTCTTGCTGGAATTCTCCTGCCAGACACAAGGACCAAGGACAACTCATCTACCCTATGCATTGCACTGGAGTAGGGATGAAGTATGTCTTTCCTTGATTTGGATAACCTGAAAGGTAACAGATATTGGTACTGTGGTGTGCACATTGCTGTTTCTGAGATTTCTCCTCATGTGTCACTTGCCTTGCATCCAACAAGTCTGTCAGAAAAGGGCTTAAGGTTTGAATGAGCAATGAGAGTGAGAGACAGGAGGTTTTATTAAAGCAAACCTGAGAGGGACTTAGCCCTGGCTAAGTGACTTGCAGCTACTGGCTGCAAGTTTTCATGGGGTTATGCAGGTGTGTGTGTGTGGTTGTGTGTGTGTGTGTGAGAGAGAGAGACAGAGAGAGACAGAGAGAGAGAGAATGTGCATGCAGCTGATGAAGAGAGGGGGCTGCTGCTGTTTGGCATGTGTATGTGTCTGTAAACAGACAGGAAACTGGGACCAATTGGTGACAAGTGACAATTGTTTAGTGGGTTTAGGACAGTGAGGCCTGGTGGCAAAGCTGTTCCTTGTTCCCATCACTGAAGAAGCCTACACCTCACCGGGAAGCACTCTTCCATGGCATGGACCCAACTTACTTTTTCATACTCCATATTAGATGGCAGAAGTTTTGGAAACAATCCAGATGCCCCACTCCTGAGGAGTGGATCCAAAAACTGTGGTACCTATATACAATGGAATATTATGCAGCCATTCCAAAGGACAAAATAATAGAATTTTCAAGGACATGGATGGAACAAGAGCAAATTATTTTCAGTGAGGTAAGCCAAGAACAAAGAGACAAAGGCCACTGGTAAAGTAGAGGGCTTCAACTTCGCATCCCTCAACAGCTCTGTTTTTCTTTCAGTTCTGAGAAAATAACATGGAATCAGCTGAGTGATGGTGGCTCACATCTGTAATCCTCAGGAGGCTGAAATCTGAGGATTGTGGTTTGAAGCCATCCTGGGCAACAAATCTGAGAGACTTTGCTCCACTTTCCCATTAAAGTCAGAAGCAAGGCTATAATTGTAGCTCCTCAAGAGGCCAAGATCTGAGGATTGAAGCTGTGGTAACCCAGTTTTCCCTTTCTTGTTGACCACACTTGTAGTCCCAACTCTAGCCTCCATTACAGATTGATGTTGTCTGCCTGGCACTGACCACAGCTAAAGAATATCTCAGCCCCTAATGCTCTTGGATTTCTGTAAACCACACCTGCATGGGGTTCTGACCTACAAAGCCCTGCTCCACTGGAGGGCGTTGCTGCTCTTAATCCTTCTAAGACAAGGCATGTGGGTCCTGCCAAAGAAAACTCCTTCATCACCTTCAACCATGCGAAGGAGGAGGAGGAAGATAGTTGGAAACAGTGACTTTGAAAATCTTTCAGAAGCGGTGTGGACAGATCATAAAGACCAAATTGAAGGGTTGAACTTTCTTCAGTAAATGGGAAGTATACACTGAATAAAACTTGGCATGGAAAATACTGTTGAGAAA
>NW_012267354.1:956667-957004 GCF_000151885.1 Dipodomys ordii
ATTTTTTGCTCATCTCGGTAGATAAAAGAGAGAGCGGAAACCCGGGAAGAAATAAAATACAGGCCTGAAGTGAAAGTAACAACAACAAAAAAAAACTAAGATGGGCGCTTCCTGCTCACATCCAATTTTTCTGGCCCTGGAAGAGCTGCTAGGTTCAAAAGGACTAAAGTTAAAAAAGACTACTTTAGGGAGGTTCCTTGAGGAATGCAACATTGTAGCTCCTTAGTTGTAGTCTCCGGGAGCCTCACGGCAGCCTCATGGGAGAAGTTGGGAGAGGACTTAGATTTTGCCTACAAAGTGTTGTAAAAGTGTTTCAAACCTGTCCTTTTCCTTTTAA
>NW_012267354.1:957638-957902 GCF_000151885.1 Dipodomys ordii
TTGTAAAAGTGTTTCAAACCTGTCCTTTTCCTTTTAATTTAATTTCAGACTCTGCTTATGTTATAAATGCTTTAAGAGTCTTGGAGGCTGCAGGAGCAATAAAACAGGCCTCTCCTGTTGGATATTTGTTTTGTTGCTTACAACGATTGCTTTGGCAACGACAACACCCTTTCTATCCCCTACATATTCGCGGCCATACTGGTCTGCCTGGCCCTTTAAGCGAAGGCAATGATATTGTTGATTGTTATACCCATCAAGATTGGA
>NW_012267354.1:959315-961647 GCF_000151885.1 Dipodomys ordii
GTGAAAATAGCACCAACAAACAAAACCACATAAGACTAATAAATAATTTTTTCAGTAAACTTGAAATTACTATTTAGAATGATAAACAACTCAAGGTATTATTGTTATGTTTAAAGTGAGCCCACAGAGTTTACAGTTTCAGAAGTCAGGTGAAGAGAACATTTCTTTTTGGCCAATGTCACCCCTTCTCTTGCTTTCCCAGTTTTTCCCTTCTGGCCTCACCCACTAGTTGTATAGTTTATTTTTCACATGCACATCTAGTGCATAGCACTGCTGCATTTGTTCACCCTCTGTGTCTCCATTTCTGTCAAGTCATGTATTTATTTATCTTTGCTGGTCATTGGACCAGGCATGGTCCATGAGCTTCTTTTGCTCAAGGCAAGTACTCTCTCTAACATTTGAGCCACAGCACCACTTCAGTTTTTTTGAGTAGTTCATTGGAGATAAGAGGGCTGGGAATGTGGCTTACTGGTATGCTTGCCTAGCATGCATGAAGCCCTGGGTTGGATTCCTCAGTACCACATACACAGAAAAAGCAAGGAGTAGTGATGTGCCTCAAGTGGTAGAGTGCTAGCCTAGAGCAAAAGACACTCAGGGTCAGTGCCCAGGCCCTGAGTCTAAGCCCCTGGACTGGTAAATGAAAAGTATCTCCCAGTTTCCTGACCCAACTGATTTCCAACTGGGATTCTGAGATCTCTGACCCCTGAGTAACTAGGATTAAAATCATGAGCCACTAAGAGCAGGAAAAGTCAAGCTTGTTTGTTCCAGTCTTGGGCATTGATGAATTCAGGGTCTGGATTCTGTCCCTGAACATCTTTTTGTTCAAGGTTAGCATTGTACGTCTTGAGCCATAGTGCTACTTCTTGCTTTTTCTTTTTGTGTGGAACTAAGGAATTGAACCCAGGCCTTCATGCATGCTAAGCAAGCACTCTCCCACTAAGCCATATTCCTAGCCCCAAGTCAAGTACTTTGAAGGCCTGTTGTTGTTTTGGTCAAGGGGGATTGAGCTCAGACCTGAGTGATGTCCCTGAGCATTTATACGCAAAGCTAGCACTCCATCATCTAGAATCCCAGCTCCACTTCCCAGTTTCTGGTAGGTAATTGGAGATCAGAGTCCCAGGGAGCTTGCTGCCCTGGCTGGCTTTGAACCTGTATCCTCATATCTTTGCTTCCCAAGTAGAGAGGATTACAGGGCATGAGCCATCAGCTTTAAAGGCTGTTTCTTGGGCTGGGAAGGTGGTTCAGTGGTAGATCGCTTGCCTTGCATGCATGAGGCCCTGGGTTCAATTCCTCAGCACCAATATGAACAAAAAGCTGGAAGTGGTGCTGTGGCTCAAGTGGTAGAGTGATAACTTGACTTGAGCTAAAGAAGTTCAGGACAAAGTGCCCAGGCCCAGAGTTCAGGCCTACGACTGGCGCCCTCCACCCCCAAAAAAGAAAAAAATAAATACTTTCATATCTAGAAGTGATTTTTGTTTTTGGCCAGTCTTGGGCCTTGAACTCAGGGCCTGGGCACTGGCCCTGAGCTTCTTTAGCTCAAGGCTAGTTAGCACTCTACCACCCGAACTATAGCATCACTTCCACATTTTTCTTCACATGTGGTGCTGAGGAATGGAACGCAGAGTTTCAAACATGCTAGGCAAGCACTCTACTACTACACCATATTCCCAGCCCTAACAGTGAATAGTGACAGAACCCATATGATACAAATACCTTTGGGGTCGACATGAATGTATGAGTGTGGAGAGATCATAGAAGCAAACTCTCTGAGTACCTCTGACTTCGCCCTCAGGCAAACCCAGAAGAGGCTGGGACAGAGTGCTGGTGCGGGGGACAGTGATCAGGACTAAACCCAAGGTGCACGGACCTAGATCTCATCATCTCAGAGCCAGAGCTGCTCTGAGTGGGGAAGCTCAGCACTGGGGATTCCCGGTCTCCCCAGTTTCACTTCTTCTCCAAACTGTGTCGGCCACTTCTGCTTGGACAATGGTGATGCAGCACCAGCTCTCGCTGCTACTGGCTGGCGCATTCTAGAGAAGCCAATCAGTGTCACTGGGGTTCCCGGTTCTAAAGTCCCCAGGTGAGCTACCCGCACTCAGATTCGCTTCGGATTCTGGAGCTGGGCTCATGGCGCCCGGATCCGTCCTGCGGCTGCTGCCATGGGTGCTGGCGCTGACCGGGACCTGGGCGGGTGAGTCTGGGACCCGTGGGCAACACAAGTCCGCAGGGTAGAGCGAGGGGTGGCGGTGGGGTGAGGGCGCCGTCGGGGGGCAGGGCCCGGGCAGCCGCGTCCCCGTCCCCTCCGCCTGACCCGTCCTCGGTGCCCTCGCTG
>NW_012267354.1:965083-965404 GCF_000151885.1 Dipodomys ordii
TCCCCTCCAGCTGCTGCTCCAGCAGAGGCGGGGCCAGGGCTTCCCCATCCCTGACTTCACTTTCCCTTGGTCTGAGCTGCAGCTGCTTGCTTCCCCATTGATAAAGAGAATGTGGATGTGGGTCTGTGTTTCAAATTGTTGCCATGGAAAAATGTTGAATAAATCAATGAATGATTCCCAAAATTTGAGGTAGAAAATAAAACATGATTAAATTGTAGAATCATCCTGTTTGCTGAGCTGTGTGGTGGGCGGGGCCAGGGTTAGCCTGAGAACAGGCAGGTGTGGATAGGAGCTCAGTCCATTCTGGACTGTCATGTATTC
>NW_012267354.1:965454-968727 GCF_000151885.1 Dipodomys ordii
TGGATAGGAGCTCAGTCCATTCTGGACTGTCATGTATTCAGTCCTCACCTGGGTTGTCTTCCCTGCTCCTCAGTTGTGTTGTTTTCCTGGAACCTTCTCCATGAGCACCTATGATCACAGGAGCTTTTCCTTTGTCTAGGACACAGCACAGACTGTGCAGGTCAGACTAGGCTCAGACCTGAGTCCTCTACTAAGGCACCATCTGTTCTTCTCCATACTTCTGTCCCTTCTTGTCATCCTGCATGAGCTGGTGTCTTGTTGGCCTTCTGGGTGTCCTGTGACAGCAGCAGGGGGTGTGTTCCTGTCACTGCCTCCCAAAGCACCAGGCAGCCTTGCACAGGGTGTGTGTGGTGAGGAGAAAGGCAATGTGAGGCAGCTTGCTTTCCTTCTAGCACTGCTGCCTCCAGTGTGGGTCTGTGCTGTCCCCAGTGCCCTCAAGGGAGCCACCTGTGGGAAGAGCAGAGAGGAGGGATGTCAGGTTTCTCCTGTGAGCTCCCTTCCTGATCCTCTGCATCTTCTCTGCCCACCTTCCCTCCACCTGCCCTCAGCTCTGGTTAATTCCAGCTGGAATTCCTGGATTGAAGAGCAGAGTGAGGAGGGGATTGTGATCCTCATCTTGATTGGCTGAGAGGATCTGCAAGTTAGTGGAATTCATGTCCACATGTGTGTGTCAGAGCATTTGAATGAGAATGGGTCATGAGAGCTCTGACCTAGGGAGAATGTCATCAGGTGGTAAATTGAAAACCTACAGAGAGTTCTGGAAGCACTGAGGTAGCTGGGACTCCACTGTGTTTGGGGTTCCTTGGGGATTGTGTTTTCTCTGCACTCTGTTACTGCCCTGCTCTGCCTCCTGCTGCCACGAGAGGCGCTGTGCTTCCTGCTGTGCCCTGCCTTCCCTCTAAGGCTGACTTGGTCCTTTCCAACCCTGACCAAAACACTCCCTTCTGCTCAGCTTCATTCTCAGAAACAAATTAAGACAGGAATCACCTGGCAGACAGTAGGGCCTTTGCTCTGACTACTTAACAATGTGGTTCTGAGGCCTTTGGCATTGGTCTGCAGATTGAATTTGGAATCCCTCAGAAAGTCAAAGGAGGTCAGAACTGTCATGCTTGTGCAGCATGTGTGCTAGCAGAAGAGGCAGGTGGCAGGTGTGTGTAAGAGAGCAAGGAAGGACCATGACATGCAGGAGGAAGGCAGTGCTGCAGGACCGGTGACATGGTGTGGGCGTGGGCACAGAGCTGACTCTGGTACTGGGTGTTCATCATGTCCTGGGCGGGAATTTTTGAGAGTTGTGATGAAATTAGCCAAGAGCATATCTAGAGAAAGTGTTGGTAAACTGGAAGATGTCCTTGTCCAAAGTCCTTACCTGTGTTTGTGGATTGCCTGGAATCTGGGATTTCCTGAGTTGAGCCTTTGAGAAGAGACCTGAAGAAAAGATTCTCACTTGAGGGTTTTATTTTTTTGTATATGTGCTAGTCCTGGGGCTTGAACTTATGGCTTGTATGCTGCCCCTCAGCTTGTTCTAGGTCAAGGTTACTGTACCGTTTGAGCCACAGCTTCCCTTCGTGATTTCGGGAAATAAGAAGCCCCAGACTTTCCTATCAGTGCTTGTTGAAGCCATGAATGGGAGAAGTCTGCCTCCTGAGTAGGTAGGATTATAGCAGGATCCACACTACCTGACTTTGATAGTGATTTTCTTTTTGTGTCATTTCTTGGGGCTTGAACTCAGGGCTTGGGCACTCAAAGCTCTTATCACTCAAAGTTAATACTCTACCAATTTGAGCCACAACAGCACTTCTGGCATGAGCCACTTGCTCTCAGTTGAGATATATATATATATATATATATGTGTGTGTTTATATATATATATATATATACACACACATATAGTTAGTTCTGGGTCTTGAACTCAGGGCCTGGGCACTGTCCCTGAGCTTCCTTTATTCAAAGCTAGAACTCTACCCTTTTAATCCATATTGCCACTTTCAGCCTTTTCCATGTGGTTGGGGGAATCAAAACCAGGGCTTCATGCATGTTGGCAAGCATTCTACCACTAAGCCACATTTTCTATCTCTGATATATATATATTTTTTTAAGTCGAAGAAGGTGTTTAATGAAGAAGAAAAAAAGGTAGACATACAAATGTCCCAGAGTGTAGGTTAAATCTATCCGGGCCTGTAGTTTTCAAATGTGACCACACGATGGCAATAAAAGTGCAGCCTTTTTTTTGGGGGGGAAAGGGGGGGTGTCTGGTCCTGGGGCCTGAACTCTGGGCCTGGGCAGTGTCCCTCAGATCTTCAGCTCAAGGCTAGCACTCTACCAATTGAGCCACAGTACCACTTCGGGCTTTTTTTCTTTTTGCTTATGTGGTGTTGAGGAATCGAACCCAGGGCCTCAGGCATGCAAGGCAAGCACTCTACCACTGAGCCAAGTACAAGTCTTCACAACCCCAAGTCCTGCTTTATTGTTTTCAGTTTTTTTTAATCAATGCAGAACCATATAAATAAGTGCTGAAGCCTGGCTCTGGTGGATCATGCCCAGTATCCTACACACTCAGGAGGCTGAGATCTAAGAATTGCCATTCAAAGTCAACCCAGGCAGAGAAGTCCATGAGACACATCTCCAATGAGCCATAAGAAAACCCAAGGAACTGCTGTGGCTCAAACTAGTGCAACACTAGCCTTGAGCAAAAGAGCTCTGAGTTCAAGACTCAAGACAGGTGAAAAAAACACCCCAAAAGCAAACAAACACAGCCCCTCCCTAATTGCAGAGTAGGCAGGAAGTTGTCAACTTTGGTGCTTGGAAACCTTTGGGTAAATACAGCCCTTTCGAGGCACAGGCCTCTGTTGCTTTGTACATGGCTGGTATTACACTCACTTTATCTCATCCATTCAAATCTGTGTAAGTTTTTGGGTCTGTTGGCCTTATCCCAATTTGGAGGTATAAGGCGGCATTTTGCTTCCCAGAAAATTTACACAGTAAGTAACAAATTCATGACCCCTGTTCACTTTTTCTCAGTAAGTGGTTTGGATGCCATTGTGGTTGATTCCAATTTATACTCTCAATAGGTGCAGTAGTCCCGTGGGTGGTTAAATAATTATTTAAAGCCTTTCTTGACATCTAATTTGTGTATAGGACTAAAACTTTCAGGACTGAGATAAATGCTGGTGGCTCACATCACTCATTCTAGTTACCTACGTGGTTGAGTTCTGAAGATTGTGGTTTGGCATCAGCCCCGGTAGGGAAGTCCTGAAGACCTCTACCTGCAGTTAA
>NW_012267354.1:968777-971149 GCF_000151885.1 Dipodomys ordii
CTGAGCTAAGTGCTGGTGGCTCACATCACTAATTCTAGTTACCTAGGAGGCTGAGTTTGAAGATTGTGGTTTGGCATCAGCCCAGGTAGGGAAGTCCTGAAGATTTCCATCCCCAGTTAACCCCCCAAAAGCTGAAAGTGATCTTGTGAGTCAAGTGGTAGAGGACTAGCCTAGAGTTAAAAGGCTCAGGGACAGGCCCTGAGTTCAAGTCTCAGGATCAGCACACACACACACACATACACACACACACACACACACACACGGACAATGTAATAAATATCAAGCAGTTCAGATTGTACAAGAGTTCTCAGGGATCCTGAAGAGTGCAAGGAAAGGCAAGAGAAGAATCGGAGCAACTGGAAGGAGAGCTAGAAGGGCTTGGGGTTGTCATTTCTCCACTTTGCAATGCAGACAACAGGGCTCCTTCCTTCCAGCAACTAACATTGATGAAGTGTCCTCTGCCTGCCAACCCTGGGCTGCACTGCACAGAACACGGGGAACCCCTTCCCTCAAGGAGACCTCTCTGTCCACATCTAGCTGGGCCAGTGTCCAGGGACAGGCCTGCCACCTGCAGGCTGCTCCCTGCTGTGCTGCAGCCCTGTGCAGGTCAATTGTGGTTCATTCTCCCCTGGGAACCCATGAGCAGCTGTGGTCTCTTGGGCTCAGTGCACTCTCCTGCTGTCTCCCTAGTTCTCACTATCCTGGCCACCTGACCCCATCAGCCCCAGTTTCTCTGGTTTACAATGTCCTCTGTGATAGCTTGGAACTTCTGTTCTAGAAACATATTTGCAGTGTCCATACAAACTTGGGTGGCTACTCTGGAAAGGAATTTCCACATGCTTCCCAGCTCTGGGTAAGTAATAAGTCTCAGCATTCCCAGAGTCAACCCGGAATTTGCACTTGTAGCATCATCAAACTCACAACGCATTAGCATCATTCATTTCAGCAAAACACATTCTTCTGGTGCCAGTGTGGTGGGAGAAATATGATCAGAGGCCAGCATGAGCTGCATAGCAAGTTCAAGGTCAGCCGGTTCCACTTCAGTGAGTAATTTTAAAAGAAACAAACAAAAAAATTCTTTTGTACCTGTTCTGTGTCTTGACCTCAGGGCCTGGGCACTGTCCTTGTTTTTTTTCTCTCCCTCTCTCAAGGCTAGGACTCTACCACTAGAGGCACAGTTGCACTTTTGGATTTGTTGGTAGGTAATTGGAGGTAATAGTCACAGACTTTCTTGTTCAGATTAGCCTCAAACTTTAATCCTCAAATCTCACCTTCCTGAGTAGCTAGGAATACAGGTATGAGGCAGCAATGCCTTGGTGATTAACGAAGGGCTGTGGATGTAGCTCAGTGGAAGAGGATTTGTGCTAGGCTCTGGGTACAAATCCCATCCCCTCTGGAAGTGTATGTTAGGACCCCATCAGTCTCTAGGGTTTGGCTCAGCTAATGCAGTCATTTACACTCAGCTCTGATCTGAAGGAGATTCCCTGTGGCCTAGGGAAATACGTCCGCATCCTTAAGCAACACACAGGAAGAAAGGGCAGAACCTGAGTGCAGCAGCTGAGACAGGTAATCTAATGATCAGTTCTGTGCTTAACATGCAGATAGAACAAGAAAAGTGCCAGAATGTGTAAACAACAACAACAACAACAAAACTCCAGCAATTACAGGATACATTATTTTTTGCAAAAGAAGGCAGAACTCTGAGAACAGCTTCAGCCCTGCTTTAAGAGGCAGCAAGCAGGACAAGCCCAGCAAGGCAGGTGGATGATGATGATCTGCTTCCTTAACAATCCATGCCTGACACCTGCTCATCCTCACATGGGCCCTATGGACACATGACCCTCACCCATGTTCTAGCCAGACCCCGGGATTCCACCCCCACCACCATCCCCACCAACACCAGCATCACCAGCTCCAGAAGCAGAAGCAGGGACCCCGCGCCCGGGAGCACAGGCAGAGTGGAGCTTTGTTGGAGCACTGTTAAGTTCTGTTGGAGCATGGTTCCTGCTAGGCCTTGGAAGCACAGCGCTGAAAGTTTCCTTCCTCTACACCTGGTGTGGTGTTGGCAGAGATTTTACTTCCCTGATGGAGTCCGTCTCCGCCCCATGTCCAGCTGCCTGGAGTGAAGGCCACCAGCCAGGCAGCTTGGAACCCACAAGGAGCAGCATTGGCTTGACAGCAGCTGCGGGCAGGGCGGGAGGCAGCAGGGAGGGCACAGTGCATTGCAGCCACAGGAGCGGGCTTGCTCAGCAGGGAGGCGAGGGCGGGGCCCTGGGCGGCTGGAATCAGCGGGAACCGACCTGCAGGCCTGGAGGAGGAGGAAGGCATCAGTGGCCATAGTGAAGGTGAAGCTGGCATCTGCCCCACAACAG
>NW_012267354.1:973214-978578 GCF_000151885.1 Dipodomys ordii
GAGGGGGAGGAGGAGGAGGAGGAAGCAGCAGCTCAACCACAGAGCCCAAGCCCTGAATTAAAACCTCAAGTCTGGAAGAAAAAAAAAAAGTCAGGGGCCAGTGGCTCACTCCTGTATTCTAGGTAATCAGGAGGCAAGGTCTGAGGATCATGGTTTAAGCCCACCCGGGCAGGAAAGTCCCTGAGACTCTTTTCTCCAATTAACCACCAGAAAACCAGAAATGAACTGTGGCTCAACTGTTAGTGTGCTTGCCTTGAGCTGAAGAGCTCAGAGACAGCATGCAGGCCCACAGTTCAAGCACCACAACTAATCAAGAAAAAAAAGACTTCAGTTCTCCAGATTCAACACCGAGGCCATAATCTCTGTAATCCTGAAGGTGGGGCAGGGTGGCTGAGATGGGCTGAGCTGCTGTTGTCTTCACATCCACAACTTGTGTTTCATCAGCAATCATCTCTCTCAAGACTGCAGGAAACGTTAGGACAGGACACTGTGCCTTCAGGAGCAAAGTCATTGTGTTTGACATGACACGTCAGTGTTCTCTGACCTACAAAAAATAAAAGGAAATTCTCCCATTACAAACTGACAAAGGTTAAACACTGTCATAGTGGCATGAACCAAGGAGTGGAGAAAGAGATCTGGGCTTAATACAAATGCCTTCATTCCCAGTCATCCACACTACTTTTGTGACCACATAACACATACAGAGAATGAATTAGCTAAGATGCACCATAATATTTAGTAGGGCCTTTGTCTGCCTCAGCATCCAGTCCACCTTGGCTGGTGAGTCACGGGGGATTCAGCAGCTGCTGCAGGCTGAGATGCATGCCATGCAGAAGGTGTCCAAGATCCACAAACTAAAGAACCAAAGGGCAAGACAAACCAGAGGGAAGCCCAGGCTGAAATGGCACAGCACGGCCTGCAGAGGGAGATAGAGTTCAAGGCCAAGGAAGCTGGGCACTGGGATCCCATGGCAGCTGCAGCAGTCAGGAGGAGAAGGAGACCAAGGGGAAGATGAGCATCCTCTAGAATGACTTACAGCAGAACAGGGAGAACTTTCTAGAAACCCTCTTGGCCTTCATGTGTGACATCCAATCATAAATCCACAAGCACTGTCACATCCATGGATAGGACAGGAGAAGCTCCTTTCTATGGGTGGTGGGTAGACGCCCTCTGCCCTGTTCTGGGAGACATTCCATCATTTCTGGATGCTGTAGCAGGTCCCTGCACTGTTTGCAGAGTAGCCAGTCTAGGTTCTTTGTATAAATTTGGTATTTATCCAAAGGGTCATCTTTTTGCCTCTTATTTCTCAGGGATTTACTGAGTGTATGTTGTCTGTTTTCCTAGGCCTTTCAGCTCAAGCAATGTGTTACTGTCACTTTTTCTTTCTTAGATCTAATAGGATCAAACCGAAAAGTATAATGCTATGAAGAAAGAAGGGATAAAGTAATGTTTTCTCACACCTTCTAAATAGTCAGGGGCTTTATCTATGCAAAAGTAGTAAGTGGTGATGTGTAACTGATACAAAGCAGCAGCCAGCCTTAAACAGTCTATTCTGGCTAAGCGTTAGAACAATGAGTACTAATTTACTTGTTTGGGCTGCTGATAGTTTACCTTAATCAAAATAACTAGATGGTAGGACTTAAGAACTTATTACATATTACTGAATCATTTAAGAATAAAACCTATGGGGCTGGGAAGGTGGCTCAGTGGTAGAGTGCTTGCCTTGCATTCATGAGGCCCTGGGTTCGATTCCTCAACACCACATAAGCAGAAAAAGCTGGAAGTGGTGCTGTGGCTCAAGTGGTAGAGTACTAGCCTTGAGCTGAAGAGCTGAGGGACAGTGCCCAGGCCCAGAGTTCAGGTACCATGACTGGCAAAAAAAAAAAAAAAAAACCTATGTCATGTGTAAAAAAAATTTTTTTTGATAAGGCTGAGGATGTGGCTTAGTGGTAGGTGCTTGCAGAGCTAGCATGCATGAAGCCCTGGATTTAATTCCTCCGTGCCACCTACACAGAAAAAGCTAGATGTGGTGCTGTGGCTCAAGTGGTAGAGTGCTAGCCTTGAGCAAAAGACACTCAGGGACAGTGCTCAGGCCCTGAGTTCCAGTCCCCAGGACTGGCTACACACACACACACACACACACACTTTGTAGACTTGAGGACAAGTGTCCTTAGTACATCACAAAAAATATATTGAGACCAAGCCCCAGTGGCTCATGCCAGTAATCCTAGCTACTCAGGAGGTTGAGATCTGAGGATTGTGGCTCAAAGTCAACTAGGGCAGTAAAGCCCAGGAGATTCTTATCTCTAATTAATCACTAAAAGCTCCAAGTGTAGCTATGGGTCAAGTGATAGGGTGCTAGCCTTAAAATAAAAAATAAGGCCGATGGGCCTGGGAAGGTGGCTCAGAGGTAGAGCGCTTGCCTTGCATGCTCAAGGCCCTGGGTTCGATTCCTCAGCAACACATAAGCAAAAAAGAAAAAAAGCTGGAAGGGGCGCTGTGGCTTAAGTGGTAGAGGGCTAGCCTTGAGCTGAAGAGCTGAGGGACAGCGCCCAGGCCCAGATTTCAGGCCACAGGACTGGACCCAAAAAAAAAAATAAGGCCAAGCACCAGTGGCTTATGCATATAATCCCAACTACTCAGGAGGCTGAGATCTGAGGATCATGGTTCAAAGCCAGCCTGAGGGGCTGGGTTCCATTCCTCAGTACCACAGAAACAGAAAAAGCTGGAAGTGGTGCTGTGGATCAAGTGATAGAGTGCTAACTTTGAGCAAAAGAAGCTGAGGGACAGCGCCCAGACCCTACATTCAATCCCCAGGACTGGCAACAAAAGGAACTCATGTATAGGGGATGGGCAGATGGGAGGGCAGGGATGGTAAGGGGAAACAAAGGAAGAAGCAACAATGTACAATAAGAAATGTACTCATTACCCTGCTCATGTAATTGTAACCCCTCTGTATAGTATTTTCACACACAAAAAAGCCAGCCCGGGCAGGAAAATCCATGAGACTCTTATGTCCAATTAACCACTAGAAAACCAGAAGTGGCTCTGTGGGCTCAAGCAGCAGAGCGCTCACCTTGAGCTGAAGAGCTCAGGGACAGGCCCCAAGCCCAGAGTTTAAGCCCCATGACTCACCAAAAAAAAAAAAAAACAAAACTCTGAGACAGCACTCAAAATCTTAGTTTAAGCACCAGGATCAGCATCAAGATAGACAGATAGATGGATAGACAGACAGACAGACAGACAGACAGATAGACAGACAGACGGACAAATACCTCCTCAAAAGCAAGACTTGTTAGTAAAATATGGGCCTGGTCTTGAACTTAAACTCAGGGCCTGCGAGCTGTCCCTGAGGGTTTTTTTCTCTTAAAGCCAGTGAAGTTAGGAGGTTGGGTCTAAGCAATATGCTTGAAGCAATAGGCCTTGTCCTTACAGCCATCTTGGTGCCTTGCTGGGCACAGGGGCTTTCCACACAGCTCTGAAACACTCTAGAGGTGATAGAGGACATTCTTTGGATTACACAGGTGTGCTGAGTTGCTAAGCTCCAGGAAAGTCTTCCTTCCCTTAGATAATTGTCTTTGCTTCTTTTTAACACCTTTATTAGGTTTAAATGTCTTCATCTGGTTATCTTTGCTTCTGTACACTACTTTTGTTAGGATCAATTCCTCACACCTTAGGTGCATTTGGTCATATAAGCTTTGTGGTAGCTGCATTTGCAGCTGCTGGTCTTTGAGAAAGAGTCTATCAGCAGCCTACCTGCTTTCCAATAAAGACTCCTAATTGGGCCTCTTAAGTGATGGCTTCTCTGTTTCTCGGCCTGAATTCCCTTACAACACTAGTACTCTACTACTTAAGCTACAGCACCACTTCTGCCTTTTTGTTTTTTGGTTTTTTTTTTTTTTTGGTCCAGTCGTGGGGCCTGAACTCTGGGCCTGGGCACACTCCTTCAGCTGTTCAGCTCAAGGCTAGCGCTCTACCACCTGAGCCACAGCGCCACTTCCACCTTTTTTATTTTTGCTTATGTGGTGCTGAGGAATCAAACTCAGGGCCTCAGACTTGCAAGGCAAGCGCTCTACCACTGAGCCACCTTCCCAGCCCCCACTTCTGCCTTTTTGGTAGTTAATTGAAGATACCAGTCTCACAGACTGAACCTTGTTCCTTAGACTCACTGGGATTTCCTGAGTCACTAGGATTCCATGCATGAGCCACTACTAACCAGCTACAAAAAGATATTTTCTTTCTTTTTTATTTTTTGTTGATCTAGGAACTTGAACACAGGTCCTGAATATTGTCCCTGAGATCTTTTGCTCAAGGCTAACGCTCTACCTCTCTAAGCCATGATACTACTTCTGGTTTTCTGGCTGATAATTGGGGATAAGAATCTAACAGACTTTCAACCTCTATCTTCAGATTGAGGCCAATTGGTGGCTAATGCCAACAGAACTGGCTAATTAGACATTTTAAACATAATTAGTCGACAGCTACAAAGTGCTACTCTTGATAGCATTTATCTTTTCAGTGAGTCTCCCAGTCTCCAAAGCATAAAAGCAAAGAAGCCCACATTGTAAAGGGTATAAAGATTTGCAGCACAGTGAGAAGAAGACTTTGGTTCCTTTACGCTGCATACAAATGGTTTGAATTCAGTGGAGTATCTCTGTGTCCACTGTCTGGCTATCCTGTCATATTCTGCTCTGTTGGTCAAATACTGAGTGGCTGTGCTTCCAACCACATTATCTGCAAGGTTTTAGTGTATCAGAAGAACAAGATGCAGCTAACCCTGTATACGTGTGTAAGGATGTTGGGTCTGAGGGCTCCCTGGCTCTTGACTGCTGTTGCAGTGGTAGATTCTGGAGTGGAAAGTAACCTTTGGTGGTTTAAGCAGATAATCTGGTGGGTAAAAAAAAATCACCTTCTCACCCAGAACCTGATGGATCAATGTAGCTGATTCATTTGCAAATGTCATCTCCTTTGGGGCCAGCAATGCAGTTAGCATGAGGAGCAAGGGTCATTTGGGCTAGCTCCTTCTCACTTCTTTGAGCACTAGTGGATTCCTAAGCAGGGATTTTGCTAGACTTTGGATTTGCCTCTGCTGGATGGTGCAAGTTTTCTTTCTTCCTGTTCTTCAGGCTGTGGAGCGGTTGGGTCTCACTGGGGTCTGCATCAGAACTGTCACTGCTGGTTATGGGTTCTGTGCCACGCCACATACACTTGGTTAAAACTTTTGGAATGAAAGGTTCTGGACAGGAGTGGAGCCTGGCATAGACTCAAGCCCCAGGCATCCCCCAGGAGTTGGTGGAGAACTGGATTTCCTAAAAAAGACAATCTGGTCAGACTTAACCCGTTGTTCTCTGAGAAAGAGAAGTT
>NW_012267354.1:986308-986717 GCF_000151885.1 Dipodomys ordii
ACTGAGATGTATGCTTGTTCCTGCCTCTCCTCCTCCTTTCTGGGACATCAGGTGCTCCTGACTTCTCTTCCTGCACCTGGTCTGTTTTCTCAGCCGTGGACTGATTATTCCAACATGAACTTCTTGAACAAGCCCAGAAGCAGCTAGATAAAGAGTGACTGGGGACTAACCATCTTTTCCAGCCCTGTGGTTGCCCTCTAGTGGACATTTGGGGAATCATTAATGCATTTGTTCCCACACATTTCCAAGAAATCCTTCCTCCTTCAAGATTGTTACCCATTTTACAATCTTGATCTTTCCATGTCACACCTCCAAGGGTGGTGTGTTGATCTCCCAATGCCTTGCACCTCATTCCAAGCCATCACTGTTGATAACTTGGATGTTTTCCATGCTGGGCCCTGCCTGCCAT
>NW_012267354.1:999347-1001755 GCF_000151885.1 Dipodomys ordii
GGGTTCCTTGGGGATTGTGTTGTTCTCTGGACTCTGTTACCGCCCTGCTCTGCCTCCTGCTGCCACGAGAGGCGCTGTGCTTCCTGCTGAGCCCTGCCTTCCCTCTAAGGCTGACTTGGTCCTTTCCAACCCTGACCAAAACACTCCCTTCTGCTCAGCTTCATTCTCAGAAACAAATTAACACAGGAACCTCCTGCCAGACAGCAGGGCCTGTGCTCTGACTACTTAACAATGTGGTTCTTAGGCCTTTGGCTTGGTCTGCAGATTGAATTTGGAATCCCTCAGAAAGTCAAAGGAGGTCAGAACTGTCATGCTTGTGGAGCATGTGTGCTAGCAGAAGAGACAGGTGGCAGGTGTGTAAGAGAGCAAGGAAGGACCATGACATACAGGAGGAAGGCAGTGCTGCAGGACAGGTGACATGGTGTGGGTGTGGGGACAGAGCTGACTGTGGTACTAGGTGTTCATCATGACCTGGGAGGGAACTTTTGAGAGTTGTGATGAAATTGGCCGAGGATATCTAGAGAAAGTGTTGGTAAACTGGAAGATGTCCTTGTGCAAAGTCCTTACCTGTGTTCTGTGCACTGCCTGGAATCTGGGATTTGCTGAGTTGACTCTTTGAGAAGAGACCTGAAGAAAAAATTCTCACTTAAGGGATTTTTTTGTGCTAGTCCTGGGGCTTGAACTCATGGCTTGTGTGCTGTCCCTCAGCTTGTTCTTGGTCAAGGTTAGTGTGCCATTTGAGTCACAGATTCCCTTCCTGCTTTGGGGAAATTAGAAACCCACAGACTTTCCTGTCTGTGCTGGTTTCAAGCTATGATGAGGAGACTTCGGTCTCCTGAGTAGGTAGTAGTATAGCAGGGTCCACACTACCTGACGTTGATAGTGATTTTCTTTTTGTGTCATTCTTGGAGTTGAACTCAGGGCTAGGGTACTGTCCCTGAGTTTTATCACTCAAAGCTAGTACTCTAGCAATTTGAGCCACAACACCTCTTCTGGCTCATGCTGACATTTATTTATTTTTTTGCCAGTTCTGGGGTTTGCATTGTCCTTTGTTCAAGGCTACCCCTTTAACCATAGTGCTACTTTCAGCTTTTTGTTTTTTTTCTTTTTTTCTTTTTTTTTTTCTGGTGGGTGTCCTGTCGTAGGGCCTGAACTCTGGGTCTGGGCGCTTCCCTCAGCTCTTCAGCTCAAGGCTAGCGCTCTACCACTTGAGCCACCTTCCCAGCCCCTCCAGCCTTTTCTATGTGGTTGGAGGAATCAAATCCAGGTCTTCATGCATGTTGGCAAGCTACAGTTCCTATCTCTGACTTTTTTTTTAAGTCCAAGAACATGTTTAATGAAGAGGAAAAAGAGTAGACATACAAATGCCCCAGAGTATCTTTCCAGGCCTGTAGTTTCCAAATATGACCACATGATGGAGATATAAGTCCAGCTTTTTGTTGTCAGTTTTTATTATTAGTGTAGAACCATATAAATAAGTGCGGAAGCCTGGCTCTGGTATCATGCCCAGTATCCTAGCTACTCAGGAGGCTGAGAACTGAGAATTGCCATTCAAAGTCAGCCCAGGCAGAGAAGTCCATGAGACACATCTCCAATGAACCATAAGATAACCCAAGGGAATGCTGTGGCTTAAAGTGGTACAACACTAGCCTTGAGCAAAAGAGCTCTGAGTTGAAGTCTTAGAACAGATGAAAAAAAAAACCCACAACCAAACAAACACAATACCTCCCTCACACACAACAGTGCTGAGAAGGCAGGAAGATGTCAGATTTGGTATTTGGAAACTTGGAGGCATAGGCATGTATTGCTTTGTACATGGCTGGTATTACACTCAGTTTATCTCATCCATTAAAATTTCTGTAAGTTTTTGGGTCTGTTGGCCTTATCTCAATTTGGAGGTATGAGGCTGCATTGTGCTTCCCAGAACATTCACACAGTAAGTAACAAATTCATGACCCCTGTTCACTTATTCTCAGGTAAGTGGTTTGGATCCCAGTCTGATGGACGCCAGTTCATACTCTCAATAGGTGCAGTGTCCCTATGGGTGGTAAAATCATTATTTAAAGCCTTTCTTGACAACTAACTTATTGATAGGACTAAAACATTCAGGTCTGAGCTAAGTGCTGGTGTCTCACATCACTAATTCTAGTTACCTAGGAGGCTGAGATCTGAAGATTGTGGTTTGGCATCAGCCCAAGTAAGGAAGTCCTGAAGACCTCTGTCCCCAATTAACACCCAAAAAGCTGGAAGTGGACTTGTAAATCAAGGGGTAGAGGACTAGCCGAGAGCAAAATGGCTGAGGAAAAGGCCCTGAGTTCAAGTCCAGGATCAGCACACACACACACACACACACACACATAAACATACACACACACACACACACACACACACACACACACACGGAGAAT
>NW_012267354.1:1002685-1006320 GCF_000151885.1 Dipodomys ordii
TGAGGATCGTGTTTCAAAGCCAGCCCAGGCAGGAGAGACTGTGAGACTCCTATCTCCAATAAACCACCAGAAAACTGGAAGTGGCGCTGTAGCTCAAGTGGTAGAGTGCTGGCCTTGAGCTGAAGAGCTGAGGGACAGCGCCCAGGCCCAGAGTTCAAGCCCCACGACCAACTAAAAAACAAAGAAAAACTATTTTGTGGCTGTCCTTGGTCTTGTCCTCAGGAACTGGGCACTGTCCCTGATTGATTTTTTTTAAGTTTACACAGACGTTTAATGAGCTTTATTTCCAGAGCAGGGAGTTCGTTGTTTTCAGTCTCCAATGGTGTGTAGGTAACATCATTAGGCAAGAATGACAGTTTAAAAGAAATTTATGCAGAACCCTAAAAATAACATATGTTGGTGCTCCTCAAGAGGCAAACTTGACTATGAGCAGCTCTCTATCCTCAGTTACTCAGAAGCAATTCTGTTGCAGTCTCTACATCCCATGATTTTGAAGACAAGGCCACTATGACTGCATTCCTATAGAAGCCCATAGCACATATGTTTTCTAATTTTTTTTGTTGTATTCTGGACTAGAAACTGGTGCACCAGCATACTCATGGGCCCAAAGCGGAGCCGTTTGTTTGAACATTTCAGGATTCTGTTTGTACTGATTTGCTACTACAGCCTCTTGTGGATCATCCGGCTCTGCAGCTGCCAGCCATGCTTGGAATGACAGTAATACAGTGCGGAGACTCATTGGTGCTGCCCATTGGTCTTTCAGGATATCCAAACAAATAGCTCCTGTGGCGGAGCTAATATTAGGATGCCATATTTGAGTGATAAACCGGACCTTTGGGGGATTAAATGGGTATGTTTCTGGTATTTTTATCTCTAGTTGGTATCTTCCCCCTTCATATGGTGTCTGGAGGTCCTGCTAATTCTCCTCTTAATTCTATAAAATTCTCATCTACAAGATCGACTTTAGTTTGATTTTTGCTCGTCTCCTTACTCTTCAGCACGTCCTTGAACTCCCGCTTGATTCGCTGCACCAGGATGTTGGCCATGTCTCTGCCTGCAGCTGATTCATACCCGCCTCCTCCGCCACCGCTATGACCACCACCACCACCTTCGCCTCCACAGCCTCCTCCACCGCCTCCTCCTCCCTTGGTGATTCAGACCCGAGCACCCGAAGGCTGCCACTGCCACCCTTTCCGCCACGATATCCTCAGTGTGGAATCACCTCCGCCCACAGCCACTATAATGGCGCCGAGAATCCTGATTGTTTTATCTCTCTCTCAGGGCTAGCACTCTACCACTAGAGTCACAGTTGCTCTTCTGGATTTTTTTAGTAGGTAATTGGAGGTAATAGTCACAGATTTTCTTCTCAGGTTAGCCTCAAACTGCAATCCTCAAATCTCAGCCTCTTGAGTAGCTAAGAATACAGGTGTGAGCCACTATGCCCACTGAATAACCAAGGGCTGTGGATATAGCTCAGTGGAAGAAGACTTGTGCTAGGCTCTGGGTACAAATCCCCAGCCACAGAAAAATAAAAGTAGAATAAAATGCCCTCTGGAAGTGTATGTTATGACCCCATCAGTCTCTAGGGTTTGGCTCACCTAAGGCAGTCATTTACACTCAGCCCTGATCTGAAGGAGATTCCTTGTGCCCTAGGGAAATGCGTTCCCATCCTTAAGCAACACGCGAGAAGAAAGGGCAGAACCTGAGTGCAACATCTAGCCATCACTTCTGTGCTTAACAATGCAGATAGAACAAGAAAAGTGCCAGAGTTTGTAAACTACAACAACAACAACAAAGAAACAAAAACCCCAGCGAGACAATTTACATTATTTTTTGAAAAAGAAGGCAGAACTCTGAGAACAGCTTCAGCGCTGCCTGTGTGGACAACTGCTTTAAGAGGCAGCAAGCAGGACTAGCCCAGCAAGGCAGGTGGATGATGATGATCTGCTTCCTTAACAATCCATGCCTGACACCTGCTCATCCTCACATGGGCCCTATGGACACATGACCCTCACCCATGTTCTAGCCAGACCCCAGAATTCCACCCCCACCACCATCCCCACCAACACCAGCAGCGCCAGCTGCAGAAGCAGAAGCAGGGACCCCGCGCCCGGGAACACAGGCAGAGTGGAGCTTTGTTGGAGCACTGTTAAGGTCTGTTGGAGCATGGTTCCTGCTAGGCCTTGGCAAGCCCCGCGCTGAAAGTTTCCTTCCTCTAAACGTGCTGTGGTGTTGGCAGAGATTTTACTTCCCTGCTGGAGTCCGTCCCCGCACCATGTCCAGCTGGCTGGAGTGAAGGCCGCCAGCCAGGCAGCTTGGAACCCACAAGGAGCAGCATTGGCTTGGGGTGTGGACAGCAGCTGCCTGTGGGGCAGGAGACAGCAGGAAGGCACGAGGCTTCGCAGCCACAGGAGCGGGCTTGCTCGGAGGGGAGACGAGGGCTGGGGCTGTGTGCGGCTGCAGTCAGCGGGAACCGACCTGCAGGCCTGGAAGAGTAGGAAGGCATCAGAGGCCATAGTGAAAGTGAAGCTGGCATCTGCCTCTCAACAGCTCTGCAAAGCTGGCAACCAGGGCTGTGCGGGAGCCGCGACGCTAGAGGTCGCCACCCGCCCTTTGAAGGCCGGGCCTTGGAGGGGCGGTGTTTCTGGAGCTGGAACTCAGGTGTCCAGCTTGCTAGGCTGGTGCTCTCCCCTTGACACTCTTCGTGTAATTGCTGAGAAAGAGTCTCTTCAACTTTTCTGGCCAGGCTGGTCTCAAGCCTTGATACCTCGGCACTCAGCCTCCTGAGTAGTTAGCTTTATAATCATGACAATCAGCCAGGGGCTGGTGGCTCACAGCTGTCATCCTAGGCACTCAGGAGGTTCAGATCTGAGGTTTGTGATTCAAAGCCAGCCCTGAAAAGAAAGGCTATGAAACTCTGACCTCCAATAAAGTTCTCAGAAAAAGCTGAAGTGGACTGTGGTGTAAGTGGTAGACTACTAGCCTATTCTTGAGCCAATGAAGATCAGAGACAGTGCCAAGGCCCTCAGTTCAAGCCCCAGGAAATGGAAAATATATAGTAATGTAAATAAAATAGTACAAGTTACACTATATGAATACACTTTGAGTGAAATATGATATGATTTATTTTTATAATACTGTGAATTAGTTAATGCTGAGGGATTAAAATGGTTGTTTTATATGAGGTATATCTTACTGAGATTACTAAGAAAACTGCACCAGCTAGGCACTGCTGGCTCACACTTGGAATCCTAGCTACTGAGGAGGCTGAGATGTGAGGATCATAGTTCAAAGCCAGCCTGGGCAGTAAAATCTGAGAGATTTCATCTTCAAGTAACCAATAAAAAGGCTGGGCTCAACTTGTGGCTCTAGTGGTAGAGTGCCAGCTAGGCAAGCAAGCTTAGTTTGTAAGAAGCCCTAGGTTCCAGACAGATGGAGAGAGGAGAGAAGAGGGAGAGAGAGACAGAAAAAGAGAAAGAGACAATGACAGAGTGATGACAGAGAGAGATAAGTAAAAGATCTCCTCTTACCTCCTGTGTTAGTGAAATGTGTCAGCCTTGGCTGCCTTGAGTAGACATCATGCTGTGAGATGTCAGCATGGAAGCAGGGGCAGCATTACTTAGCTGGCTCTGGGC
>NW_012267354.1:1006370-1007063 GCF_000151885.1 Dipodomys ordii
TATACATCGTTGCGAGCTGCTTTGGCTGTCTTGTACCCACGTTTCTCTGCCCAGGCTGCAAGGAGAAAGGAGAGAAACATGTGCATCAGGCTCCAATCACTCCCATAAAAGTCCTACCAGTTTTCCTCAAAACATTCCAGGCCAGTGGCCAGATGCCAGTGGCTCACACCTATAGTCCTAACTACTCAGGAAGCTGAAACCTGAAGATTAAGATTCAAAACCCACCCCCCTCCCCCAACTCCTTCCCCACTCCTTGCGGAGGTGCAGGGGACTGGAGTTGGGGAATCCCCTCTGCGGTCTCCCAAGCAGATCCTCACCGGCCTACCACCACCCCACCCCACCCCTCCAGAGGTGAGGCGGGCACACCCCTCCTTCCAGAGGTGCAGGAGCCCAGGCCCCGCCCCCTCCTCCAGCACTGACCTTGCTTCAGCTCCCCCTTATCCTGCAACTGCTTCTTCTTCTGCTTCACGCTGAAGGGCTTCTTCCTTGGCATGGCCCCGACCAGTCAAGCTGGCCCGCCCTCCGCCGAGCTCCCGCCGCCTGGAATTGTCATTGGCGTGGGCATCTTTGCAGTTCTGGCTATTGTAGCTGTGGTGGGTTTTGTGCTGTGGAGGAAGAGGACTGGAGGTAGGAAGGTGGAGGTCTGAGTTCCTGGGCCACTTGTGGGTTTCAGGCCCCAGGCAGAAGTGTGAG
>NW_012267354.1:1009657-1011828 GCF_000151885.1 Dipodomys ordii
GAAAGCCATGCACAATTCTTGGAGCCATAGATGGCATTTGCTTAAGGCAGGTGTTAGCCCCCAAGTGGTGTTGCCCCCCACCCACCTAGGACTAAGATTTGTTAACCAACCCATTCTTCAGAGCCTGGGACAAGACATGCCATGCATTCTGTTGGCCCGGGTGTGACTCGTAACCTATGGACCAAGGACATTTTTCTGTAAAGGTCAACCAATCATTATTTGCCTAGTTTAGCTTGCTTTAAATGTAAATGTTAACCAATCATGTAATTTCTTATGTAAAAGTTCCTTAAAGTTGTTTGTTCAATACTATAAAAACTGCACTGATTCTATGCTCAGGGCCTCTTAGCATCACCGGTTACTATGTGTGCGGAGGACCAAGCTCGAGCTTGCAATAAACCGGCTCTTTGTTGCTTACATTGATCGTGGTCTCTGGTGGTCTTCTGGGGGTCCCCGAATTTCAGTATAACAAGCTGCTGTTGTCTTCACATCCACAACTTGTGTTTCATCAGCAATCATCTCTCTCAAGACTGGAAGAAATGTTAGGACAGGACACTGTGCCTTCAGGAGCAAAGTCATTGTGTTTGACATGATACATCAGTGTTCTCTGAGCTACAAAAAATAGAAGGAAATCCTCCCAGTACAAACTGACAAAGGTTAAACGTAGTCGTAGCGCATGAACCAAGGAATGGAGGAAGAGATCTGGGCTTAATACAATGTCCTCATTTCCACTCATCTACAGCTACTTTCGTGACTGCATACAGAAATTGAATTAGCTAAAATGCACTATAATATTTTTTTTGGGGGGGGTCCTCTCGTGGGGCCAGAACTCTGGGCCTGGGCACTGTCCCTCAGCTCTTCAGCTCAAGGCTAGCGCTCTACCACTTGAGCCACAGCGCCACTTTCTGGCTTTTTTTCTTTGTGCTTATGTGGTGCTGAGGAATGGAACCCAGGGCCTCATGTGTGCAAGGCAAGCGCTCTACCACTGAGCCACCTTCCCAGTAGGGCCTTTGCTCTGCCTCTGCGTCCCCTCCACCATGGCTAGTGAGTCACAGGGGATTCTGCAGCTGCTGCAGGCTGAGATGCATGCCATGGTAAGGTGTCCAAGGTCAACAAACTAAAGAACCAAAGGGTGAGGCAGGTCAGGGAAGCCCAGGCTGAAATGACACAGCACGTCCTGCAGAGGGAGATAGAGTTCAAGGCCAAGGAAGCTGGGCACTGGGATCCCATGGCAGCTGCAGCAGTGAGGAGGAGAAGGAGACCAAGGAGAAGATGAGCATCCTCTAGAATGACTTCCAGCAGAACAGGGAGCAAGTTCTAGAACACCTCTTAGCCTTTGTGTGTGACATCCAATCAGAAATCCACAAGCACTGTCACATCCATGGATAGGACAGGAGAAGCTCCTTTCTGTGGGTGGTGGGTAGACGCCCTCCGCTCTGTTCTGGGAGACATTCCATCATTTCTGGACGCTGTAGCAGGTCCCTGCACTGTTTGCAGAGTAGCCAGTCTAGGTTCTTTGTATAAATTTGGTATTTATACAAAATGTCATATTTTTGCCTCTCATATCTCAGGGATTTAATGAGTATATGTTGTCTGTTTTCCTAGGTCTTTAGACTCAAGCAAGGTGTGTCACTTTTTCTTTCTTAGATCTTAATAGATCAAACTGAAAAGTATAATGCTATGAAGAAAGAAGGGATCAAGGAATGTTTTCCCTCACACCTTCTAAATGGTCAGGGGCTTTATCTATGCAAAAGTAGTAAGTGGTGATTTGTAACTGGTACAAAGCAGCAGCCAGCCTTAAACAGTCTATTCTGGCTAAGTGTTAGAGCAATGAGTTCTAATGTATTGTTTGGGCTGCTGTTAGTTTACCTTAATCAAAATGACTAGATGGTAGGACTTAAGAACTTATTACATATTACTGAATCATTTGAGTAAAACCTATGTCATGTGTTTAAAAAAAAAAACATTTGGTAGGGCTGAGGATGTGGCTTAGTGGTAGAGTGCTTGCCTAGCTAGCATGCATGAAGCTCTGGATTTGTTTCCTTAGTACCACATAAACATAAAAAGCTAGACATGGCGCTGTGGCTCAAGTGGTAGAGTGCTACTCTTGAGTAAAAGACACTCAGGGACAGTGCTCAGGCCCTGAGTTCCAGTCCCCAGGACAGGCCACCCAT
>NW_012267354.1:1013343-1016527 GCF_000151885.1 Dipodomys ordii
GACTCTTATCTCCAATAAACCACTAGAAAACCAGAAGTGGTGCTGTTGCTCAAGCCATAGAGTGCTCGCCTTGAGTTGAAGAGCACAGGGACAGCACCCAAGCCTAGAGTTCAAGCCCCACAACTGACCAAAAACAAACAAACAAAAAAACTAGTGAAGTTAGGAGGTTGGGTCTAAGCAATATGATTGACGCAATATGCCTTGTCCTTACAGCCATCTTGGTGCCTTGCTGGGCACAGGGGCTTTCAACACAACCCTGAAACACTCTAGAGGTGATAGAGGACATTCTTGGGATTCACAGGTGTCCTGAGTTGCTAAACTCCAGGAAAGTTTTACTTCCCTTAAATAATTGTCTTTCTTTTTCACACCTTTATTAGGTATAAGTGTCTTCATCTGGTTATCTTTGCTTCTGTACACTACTTTTGTTACCATAAATTCCTCACAACTTATGTGGATTTGGACTGTATAAGCTTTATGCTAGCTCCATTTGCAGCTGCTGGTCTTTGAGAAAGACTTTATCAGCAGTCTACCTGCTCTCCAATAAAGACTCCTAATTGGGCCTCTTAAGTGGTGGCTTCTGAGTTTCTTGACCTGAGTTCCCTCACAACACTAGTGCTCTACTACTTAAGCTACAGCACCACTTCTGACTTTTTGGTAGTTAACTGAAGATACTAGTCTCACAGACTGAACCTTGTTCCTTGGAGTCACTAGGATTCCAGGCATGAGCCACTAGCAACCAGCTACAAAGAGATATTTTCTTTTTCTTTTTTGTTGGTCAAGGAACGTGAACACAGGGCGTGAGAACTGTCCCTGAGATCTTTTACTCAAGGCTATTGCTCTACCTCTCTGAGCCACAGTACTACTTCTGGTTTTCTGGAAGATAAGTGGGGATAAGAATCTAACAGACTTTCCTACCTGGCTAGCTTTGAACCTCTATCCTCAGATTTAAGCAACTGGTGGCTAATGCCATCAGAACTGGCTAATTAGACATTTTAAACATTATTAGTCTACAACTACAAAGTGCTACTCTTAATAACATTTACCTTTTGAGCGAGTCTCCCATTCTTCAAAGCAAAAAGCAAAGAGTAGAGTCAGTATAACACATACACAGAAGTCCACATTTTAAAGGGTATAAAGATTTGCAGCAGAGTGAGAAGCAGACTTTGGTTCCTTTACACTGCATACAAATGGTTTGAATTCAGTGGAGTATCTCTGTGTCCACCGTCTGGCTATCCTGTCATATTCTGCTCTGTTGGTCAAATACTGAGTGGCTGGGCTTCCAACCACATTATCTGCAAGGTTGTAGTGTGTCAGAAGGGAACAAGATGCAGCTAACCCTGTATACCTATGTAAGGATGTTGGGTCTGAGGGCTCCCTGGCTCTTGACTGCTGTTGCAGTGGTAGATTCTGGTGTGGAAAGTAACCTTTGGTGGTTTAAGCAGATAATCTGATGGAAAGAAAACATCAGCAGAACCTGGTGGATGAACATAGCTGCTTCATTCACAAATGTCATCTCCTTTTGGGCTAGCAATGCAGTTAGCATGAGGAGCAAGGGTCATTTGGGCTAGCTCCTTCTCACTTCTTTGAACACTAGTGGATTCCTTAGCAGGGATTTTGCTAGACTTTGGATTTGCCTCTGCTGGGTGGTGCAAGTTTTCTTTCTTCCAGTTCTTCAGGCTGTGGAGCAGGTGGCTCTCGCTGGGGTCTGCATCAGAACTGTCACTGCTGGTTCTGGATTCTCATCATCAGACGTTGGCCCAACACTGGATATTTGGTGAAGTGATGGCTTGTTAAATTTCTGGAGGAGGGGCACACACCGCTTGGTGCCATGCTTGTTTGTGCTCTGTGCCTGCTTTCAGCCAGGGGATGCACACATCCACCCTTCCCTGCTGGACGAGCAGATGGTTCCAGTGGGCTGGCCCTGTGCTCTTGGCTGCAGGTGCTCTTGGCAGGGAGGACATGCAGGTGCCATCTTTTCCATAGTGTTTCTTCTAACAAGCTTTCCTCTGACCTTTATGGTGTTCCTGTCTTGCTGGATTCTCGTGCCAGACACAAGGACCAAGGCCAACTCATCTATCCTATGCATTGGACTGGACTAGGGTTAAAGTATGGCTTTTCCTGATTTGGATGACTTGAAAGGTAACAGATATTGGCACTGTGGTGTGCACATTGCTATTTCTGAGATCTCTTCTCATGTGTCACTCGACTTGCATCCAACAAGTCTGTCAGAAAAGGGCTTAAGGTTTGAATGAGCAATGAGATTAAGAGACAGGAGGTGTTATTAAAGTAAACCTGAGAGGGACTTAGCTCTGACTGAGTGACTTGCAGCCATAGGCTGCAAGTTTTCATGAAGATAAGCAGGTGTATGTGTGTGTGTGTGAGTGTGTGTGTGTGCACTTGTACATACGTGTGCATGTGCATGCAGCTGATGAAGAGATGGGGCTGTTGCTTGGCATGTGTATGTGTCTGTAAACAGACAGGAAACTGGAACCAATTGGTGACAAGTGACAATTGCTTAGTGGGTTTAGGACAGTGAGGCCTGGTGGCAAAGCTGTTCCTTGTTCCCATCACTGAAGAAGCCTACACCTCACCAAGAAGCACTCTTCCATGGCTTGGACTCTGCTTACTTTTTCACACTCCATATTAGATGGCAGACGTTTTGGAAACAACCCAGATGCCCCACTCCTGATGAGTGGATCCAAAAATTGTGGTACCTACGTACAATGGAATATTGTGCAGCCATTCCAAAGGACAAAATAATGGCATTTGCAAGGACATGGATGGAACAAGAGCAATTTTTTTTTTTAGATGGGGCATGGGGCTTGAACTCTGGGTTTAGGTGCTGTCCCAGCACTGTTTTGGGCTAAAGGCAAGTGCTCTACTGCTTGAGCCACAGCGCCACTTCCAGTTTTCTAGTAGTTTATTGGAGAGTTTCACGAACTTTCTTGCTCAGGCTGGATTTAAACCACGATTCTCAGATCTCAGCCTCCTGAGTAGCTAGGATTACAGCTATCAGCCACCAGGGTCTAGCTAGAGCAAATTATTATTATTATTGGGGGGGTCCAGTCCTGGGGCCTGAACTCTGGGCCTGGGCGCTGTCCCTCAGCTCTTCAGCTCAAGGCTAGCACTCTACCAGTTGAGTCACAGCGCCACTTATAGCTTTTTTCTTTTTGCTTATGTGGTG
>NW_012267354.1:1018107-1018927 GCF_000151885.1 Dipodomys ordii
CAGGAACAGTTTGGTGTATAAGCAGCCTCCTAGAACCCAGCCCTGGCGATGATGAGGCAGTGTGAGCTGAGGAATGTCAACATCCTGTCTATTACAGAACTTACACGTTTTCAGTTCTACTTTTTTCCTTATGAAGAAGAGTTTCTCTTTGCAAGTAAGCTCTTCAGATTTTAGGGTGGGACACCTCAAAATATCACAATACCAACTAGATACTGTGGGCTCACACCTATAATCAGACTGAAGTCTGAGGATGAAGATTTGAAGCCAGCCCTGGCAGACAAATCTGAGACTCTTACCTACAATTAACCAGCAAAAACGTGGCACTGGATGTATGGCTCAAGTGGTAGAGTGCCAGCTGTGAGTGAAAAAGCCAAGTGGATTTTCTCCACGTTGGTGCCATTACAAAGTTCAGAGCCAATCAGAATAGGAAAACCATGATATTCTAGACTGCAAATTAATCAGCAAAATAGTCAAAAGTGCATCTGTGTCTCAATTGGCAGAGTGGTAGCCTTCAGCAAAATAGCTAAGAGATAACACCCAGGGCCTGAAACTAGCACCAACAAACAAAACCACACAAGACTAATAAACAATTGTTTCTGTTACCACGAAATTACTTATTAGAATAATAAACAATTCAAGGTATTATTGTTATGTTAAAGGTGAGCACACAGCGGTTACAGTTTCAGAAGTCAGGTGAAGAGAACATTTCTTTTTGAACAATGTCAGCCCTTCTCTTGCTTTCCCAGTTTTTCCCTTCTGGCCTCACCCACTAGTTGTATAGTTTATTTTTCACATGCACATCTAGTGCATAGCACTGCTG
>NW_012267354.1:1018977-1019409 GCF_000151885.1 Dipodomys ordii
GCCCTTCTCTTGCTTTCCCAGTTTTTCCCTTCTGGCCTCACCCACTAGTTGTATAGTTTATTTTTCACATGCACATCTAGTGCATAGCACTGCTGTATTTGTTCACCCTCTGTGTCTCCATTTCTGTCAAGTCATGTATTTATTTATCTTTGCTGGTCATTGGACCAGGCATGGTCCATGAACTTCTTTTGCTTAAGGCTAGTGCTCTCTCTAACATTTGAGCCACAGCACCACTTCTGGTTTATTCAGTAGTTCATTGAAGAGGAGAGGGCTGGGAATGTGGTTTACTGGTATGCTTGCCTAGCAGAATGCATGAAGCCCTGGGTTGGATTCCTCAGTACCACATACAGAGAAAAAGCAAGGGGTGGTGCTGTGGCTCAAGTGGTAGAGTGTGAGCCAGAGCAAAAAGCCACTCAGAGACAGTACCCAGGC
>NW_012267354.1:1024499-1025969 GCF_000151885.1 Dipodomys ordii
GAGCCTACAGAATCTGCTCGGCTACTACAACCAGAGCGCGGACGGTGAGCGACGCCGCCGGGTCGGAGGTCACGACCCCTCCCCGCCTCCCGCTGAGCAGCCCGAGCCCCCGGGGTCTCAGGACTGAGGTTCAGCCCAGGCTGCGGGCGCTGCGGGGGGACCGGCACCCCGGGAAAGAGCCGCGGGGTGGGGCCGGTGTCCTCTCCGTGTAGGCCAAAGTCCCCGCGGGGCGCGGGCTGACCGTGGGGACGGGGCAGCTTCTCACATCATCCAGAGCATGTATGGCTGCGACGTGAGCGCAGACGGACGTCTCCTCCGCGGGTACCGTCAGGACGCCTACGATGGCCAGGACTACATCGCCCTGAACGAGGACTTGAGCTCCTGGACCGCGGCGGACATGGCGGCTCAGATCACCAGGCGAAAGTGGGAGGAGGCCGGTGTGGCAGAGCGCCACAGGGCCTACCTGGAGCACACGTGCGTGGAGTGGCTGCGCAGATACCTGGAACACGGCAAGGAGACGCTGCAGCGCACAGGTACCAGGGCCCGGGACTCCTCCATCTCCTGTGGAAGTCCCCCTCCACTCCCACAGCCAGAGAGGAAAAGGGACCCAGCCCACCACACCCCTTCCCCTGCCCACCACACCCCTTCCCCTGCCCACCACACCCCTTCCCCTGCCCACCACACCCCTTCCCCTGCCCAGAGCACCATGAGCCCCTGCCTTTCACATGCTGTGTCACACAGTGGCTCTGGAATCCACCTTGACCTCACGACAGTGAAACACACACACACTATCCACCTCCCCCTCTTCACCCCCCCCACTCGACACATGGAGATGAAGACTGCCCAGAAACAAGTGTGCAGCTGGCCCCTTCCACTCAGGCAGCACCAGGAGGCTCTCAACATTTGTCCTCAACTAGGACCTATTATGGCTAGAAGTCTCTTCCAGTGCTTTGGAGAAAGTGTCTCTTATCTTCACCCAGGATAGAGCACAGTGACCCCTGAGAGATCAGGTGCTTCTGGCCATGGTGATCTCAGCTGAGTGTAGGACCCTACCAGGTTTAGAGTTGATTCCAGAAGCCTAGTTCCACCCTGGATCATCCATCCCTGCCCCCACTTGCTGTGCTGTGTATCCTCAACATGGTCAACTGACCTGCACGGTGGTCCATGGGAGGCAAGGAGATGCATCTGAATTTCTGGGTTCTTCTCAGATCCCCCAAAGGCACACATCACCCTCCACCCCACCTCTGAACATAAGATGACCCTGAGGTGCTGGGCGCTGGGCTTCTACCCTGCGGAGATCACCCTGACCTGGCTGCGGGATGGAGAGGAACAGACCCAGGAAATGGAGCTGGTGGAGACCAGGCCTGCAGGAGATGGAAGCTTCCAGAAGTGGGCAGCTGTGGTGGTGCCTTCTGGGGAGGAACAGAGATACACATGCCATGTGCAGCATGAGGGGCTGCCTGAGCCCCT
>NW_012267354.1:1033109-1040247 GCF_000151885.1 Dipodomys ordii
GGAAAGGCAAGAGAAGAATCGGAGCAACTGGAAGGAGAGCTAGAAGGGCTTGGGGTTGTCATTTCTCCACTTTGCAATGCAGACAACAGGGCTCCTTCCTTCCAGCAACTAACATTGATTAAGTGTCCTCTGCCTGCCAACCCTGGGCTGCACTGCACAGAACACTGGGAACCCCTTCCCTCAAGGAGACCTCTCTGTCCACATCTAGCTGGGCCAGTGTCCAGGGACAGGCCTGCCACCTGCAGGCTGCTCCCTGCTGTGCTGCAGCCCTGTGCAGGTCAGCTTGTGGTTCATTCTCCCCTGGGAACCCATGAGCAGCTGTGGTCTCTTGGGACTCACTGCACTCTCCTGCTGTCTCCCTAGTTCTCACTATCCTGGCCACCTGACCCCATCAGCCCCAGTTTCTCTGGCTTCCCAAAGTCCTCTGTGATAGGTTGGAACTTCTGTTCTAGAAACATATTTGTAGTGTCACACACAAACACGGGTGGCTACCCAGGAAAGGAATTTCCAAATGCTTCCCAGCTCTGGGTGAGTAATAAGTCTCAGCATTGCCAGAGTCAGCCTGGAATTTGCACTTGTACCATCATCAAACTCACAACACATTAGCATCATTCATTTCAGCAATACACATTCTTCTGGTGCCAATGTGGAGGGGCCTGCCTGTAACACCAGGTGGGAGAAGTATGCATGAGCCGCATAGCAAGTTCAAGGCCATCCGGTGCCACATTGCTGAGAAATTTTAAAACAAACAAACCAGAAACTATTTTGTGGCTGTCATGGGTCTTGACCTCAGGGCCTGGGCACTGTCCCTGATTGTTTATTCTCTCTCTCTCTCTCTCAAGGCTAACACTCTACCCTAGAGTCAGTTGCATTCTGGATTTGTTGGTAGGTAATTGGAGGTAATAGTCACAGACTTTCTTGCTCAGGTTAACCTCAAACTGCTATCATCAAATCTCAGCTTCCTGACTAGCTAAGATTACAGGTTTGAATACCAGTGCCTTGGTAAATAACCAAGGGCTGTGGATGTAGCTCAGTGGAAGAAGACTTGTGCTAGGCTCTGGGTACAAATCCCCAGCCCCAGAAAAATAAAAGTAGAATAAAATGCCCTCTGGAAGTGTATGTTATGATCCCATCAGACTCTAGTGTTTCGCTCACCTAATGCAGTCATTTACACTCGGTCCTGATCTGAAGGAGATTCCCTGTGCCCTAGAGAAATGCTTCCCAATCCTTAAGCAATGAGACAAGAAGAAAGGGCACAACTTGAGTGCAGCAGCCGAGACAGAGGAATCTAGTGATCAGTTCTGTGCTTAACAATGTAGATAGAACTAGAAAAGTGCCAGAATGTGTAAACTACAACAAGAACAAAAAAAACAAAAACATAAAACCCCAGCAATGACAGGATACAGTATTTTTTGCAAAAGAAGGCAGAACTCTGAGAACAGCTTCAGCGCTGCCTGTGTGGACAACTGCTTTAAGAGGCAGCAAGCAGGACTAGCCCAGCAAGGCAGGTGGATGGTGATGATCTGCTTCCTTAACAATCCATGCCTGACACCTGCTTATCCTCACATGGGCCCTATGGACACATGACCCTCACCCATGTTCTAGCCAGACCCCGGGATTCCACCCCCACCACCATCCCCACCAACATCAGCACCGCCAGCTCCAGAAGCAGAAGCAGGGACCCCGTGCCCGGGAGCACAGGCAGAGTGGAGCTTTGTTGGAGCACTGTTAAGGTCTGTTGGAGCATGGTTCCTGCTAGGCCTTGGCAAGCCCCGCGCTGAAAGTTTCCTTCCTCTAAACGTGCTGTGGTGTTGGCAGAGATTTTACTTCCCTGCTGGAGTCCGTCCCCGCCCCATGTCCAGCTGCTTGGAGTGAAGGCCGCCAGCCAGGCAGCTTGGAACCCACAAGAGCAGCATTGGCTTGGGGTGTGGACAGCAGCTGCGGGCGGGGAGGGAGGCAGCGGGGAAGACACAGTGCATCGCAGCCACAGGAGCGGGCTTGCTTGGCGAGGAGTGGAGGGCGGGGGCCGTGGGCAGCTGAAGTCAGCGGGAACCGACCAGCCCATGTGGGGGCTGCAAAGAAGGCAACCAGGGCTGTGCGGGATCCGTGACGCTAGAGGGCGCCACCCGCCCGGGCCGTGGAGGGGCGGTGTTTCTGGAGCTGGAACTCAGGTGTCCAGCTTGTAGGCTGGTGCTCTCCCCCTTGACACTCACGTGGAGTCCTCTTATATTTTCGTGGAACTTTCTCTATTTTTTGGGGGGTGGGCCGGTCGTGGGCCTGAACTCTGGGCACTGTCCTCAGCTCCTCAGTTCAAGGCTAGTGCTCTACCACTTGAGCTCCAGCGCCACTTCCAGAGTTTTTCTTTTTGCTTATGTGGTGCTGAGGAATTGAACCCAGGGCCTCATGCCACGCCACCTCCTGCGGAGTCTGCGTGAGAGATCCCGTTAGACAAAGAGCTTCAAGGAAGCATGCCTGCAGGAAGGGGTGTTGGTTCAAGACTTCCCATACACTTGGCTGCACCTTTATAGCTTCTACCTTTATTCTTACTATATTCTTCTTGGCTGTACATTCATTGCCTTTATTCTCGTTTTGGCTATTTTTCTATTGATCCACGAACAGAGCATGTTGTATCTTTCCAGTCCAATAAAGACGGCATCTCTAAGTAATAAAGACTAAGACCAAAGATTAAATGTGGGCAATGCCCCAATCAATCATCTGATGTGACGCTGCCTCCAGAAACTCCTACAACTTCACAAGGGGTTTTGCAGCTCATGCATAGTAAATATAGAGACTTAAAATTTCCAGATATGTCCAACATACAAAATCAGTGAGGTAAACTAAGTTAGAAAGAATGGAGCTGGGAAGGTGGCTCAGTGGTAGAGCGCTTGCCTTGCATTGCATGAGGCCCTGGGTTCAATTCCTCAGCACCACATAAGCAAAAAGAAAAAAGCCAGAAGTGGCACTGTGGCTCAAGTGATAAAGAGTTATCCCAGTAGTTCAGAGAGTTCTAAAAAAAAAAAAGGGACCTCTGATTATAAATGAAAAAGAAAGATTCTCCCAACAGTTATGATTAAGTTTAGTCCAACTTATGTTATAGGGAATAGATGGTGGTATCACACAAAATATAAAGTTAGTAACATCATATTTCCTGAACCAACCAAAGAACCATTTCCTTATATAGGAGCTTATAAAGATGAAAATAGTTGGATAAAAATAAAAATAAAAAGAGTACAATATAAGTACAGCCCTGTCTTAGGTTTGTTAATTATTAAACATAAAAAGGCTGAATAGATGACGCATTCTATTAAACAATATGCTAGACTTGTTTTGCACCACTTAGCTTAAACAGTTGGTGGGATAGTCATCAATTTTCATGTAATTCATCAATGCTTTGCCTTTCAAAAAATTGATTACATGCTTAAATAAACAAAGAATCTATGTCACAATCACACACTGTATAAAAACGTTAATTCTCCTCAATAACGATACACTCAGATGCAACTCTTTTGAGTCTGTGTCTGTTTGTCACTTCGCTGACTCCTTGCCCACCTATCCCGAGATCCCTGTCCCATAGGTCCCAGTGCTCTGGCCGAGCTGGTCCATCCCAGCCTCATACTTGCAAGGCAAGCGCTCTACCACTGAGCCACCTTCCCAGCCCCCATCGAGTAATTGCTGAGAAAGAGTCTCTTCAACTTTTCTGGCCAGGCTGGTCTCAACCCTTGATACTTCTGCACTCAGCCTCCTGAGTAGTTAGCTTTATAATCATCACAATCAGCCAGGGGCTGGTGGCTCACAGCTGTCATCCTAGGCACTCAGGAGGTTCAGATCTGAGGTTTGTGATTCAAAGCCAGCCCTGAAAAGAAAGGCCATGAGACTCTGATCTCCAATAAAGTACTAGAAAAAGCTGAGGTGGACTGTGGTGTAAGTGTAGACTGCTAGCCTAGCCTTGAGCCAAAGAAGCTCAGGAACAGTGCCAAGAACCTCAGTTCAAGCCCCAGGAAGGAGAAAATATTTAGTAATGTAAATGAAATAGTACAATTTACATTATATTAATACCTTTTAAGTGAAGTATAACATAATTTATTTTTATACTACTGTGAATTAGTTAATGCTGAGGGATTAACATGTATGTTTTATGTGAAGTATATCTTACTGAGATTACTAAGAAAACTATGCACTGGCTAGGCACTGCTGGCTCACACTTGGAATCCTAGCTACTGAGGAGGCTGAGATGTGAGGGTCATAGTTCAGAGCCAGCCTGGGCAGTAAAATCTGAGATATTTCATCTTCAAGTAACCAGTAAAAAGCTGGGCTCGACTTGTGTCTCTAGTGGTAGAGTGCCAGCTAGGCAAGCAAGCTCAGTTTGTAAGAAGCCCTAGGTTCCAGACAGATGGAGAGAGGAGAGAGGAGGGAGAGAGAGACAGAGAAAGAGAAAGAGACAGTGACAGAGTGATAGAAAGAGATAAGTAAAAGATCTCCTGCTTACCTCCTGTTTTAGTGAAATGTGTCAGCCTTTTTTTTTTTTTAATAATTTTTTTGCCTGTCATGGGGACGGAACTCTGGGCCTGGGCGCTGTCCCTCAGCTCTTCAGCTCAAGGCTAGCGCTCTACCACTTGAGCCACAGCACCACTTCCGGCTTTTTCTGCTTATGTGGTGCTGAGGAATCAAACCCAGGTCCTCATGCTTTCAAGGCATGCACTCTACCACTGAGCTACCTTCCCAGCCCCAAATGTGTCAGCCTTTGCTGCCTTGAGTAGACATCATGCTGTGAGATGTCAGCATGGAAGCAGGGGCAGCATTACTTAGCTGGCTCTGGGCCTGGGAGAACTTTCATCCAGACTCAGGGCAGATCCTGAAGCAGTGTGGGCCAGCAGGTGTGATGACACATGCCTGTAATCCCAGCACTGGGGAGGTGGAGGCAGGAGGAATGAGTTCAAAGCCAGCCTGGGCTTCATACTGACACATTCCTGGCTGGGGGTGGGAGGGGGAGGAGTGTAATATGAGCAATGAGGAACAAGGAAGTGCAGGGACTAGACCCCTGCCCTCCAGAGGCCTGGCCTGCACCAAGCCAACCTGGAAATGTTTGGGTGAGAGTACTTTAACTGCACTGACAGTTTGACTTCAGAACCTAGCAAACGAGGCAAGAAATATTCCTCCCATGTTTAGCAACCAAAAGAACAGCCGGGCACCAGTGGCTCACGGCTGTAATCCTAGCTATTCCTGAGGCTGAGATCTGAGGTTCACGGTTCAAAGCCAGACTGGGCAAGAAAGTTGGAGAAACTATTATCTGGAAAAAACCACTAGTAAACCGGAAGTGACCTTCTAGCTCAAGTGGTAGAGCCCTAGCCTTGAGTTGAAGAGCTGAGGGACAGTGCCCAAGCCCAGAGTTAAAGCCACACAAGAGCAAAAAAAGAAAAAAGAAAGAAAGAAAGAAAGAAAAAAGAAAGTAATACAATCTCCAATGAGCACCTTTGGTATGCAAATTATCCCACCCACCTCATTCAATTGCTGAGACCCAATTGCCTCAGGGTCAAAGAGCAGCCAACTAAGGGCTCCTTAACCCTAACCCTGAGAGCTACAGAGGATTCACACAGGCTGATTCCAACTGGTTCCTTTTCCTTCTCTTCCTTTTTTTTTTCCTTTCTTTTCTTTTCTTTCTTTCATTGTTTTCCCCCCATTTTGATGGCTAGAGGTTGTCCTGGACTTGAACTGAGGGACTGGACGCTGTCTCTGACCTTTTGTACTCAAGGCTAGCACTCTATCATTTTGTGTCACAGCGCCACTTCCTGCCCTTCTCTTCCTAAAAACCCACACATTCCAAGCAGCTCAACAGTTTTAACTCTGCCCATTCATGAACATGGGAGGTAATTCCTAACAATTGTGTAAGTTTCATGGTAAAGGTCTTTATTCTTCTTGGTTAGGTCGATTGGTAGGTATTTTAATATTTAAAAAAAGTCTGGGGCTGTGAAGGTTGCTTAGTGGTACAGTGCTTGCCTAGCATGCATGAAGCCTTGGTTCAATACAGTACACATAAACAGAAAAAGCCAGAAGTGGTGCTGTGGCTCCAGTGGTAGAGTGCTCGCCTTGAGCTGAAGAGCTGAGGGACAGCGCCCAGACCCAGAGATCTGGCCCCATGACCAGAAAAAAAAAAAAAAGAACCCCAGCACCACTTCTAAGTTTCTGGTAGTTAATTGGAGATAAGAGTCTCAGGGACTTTCCTGCCCTGGCTGGCTTTGAACCTCTATCCTCATATCTTTGCTTTCCAAGTAGCTAGGATACAGGACATGAGCCATTAGGTTTAAAGACTGTTTCATATCTAGAAGTTATTATTATTATTTTTTGGCCAGTTCTGGGTCCTACAACTCAGGTCCTGGACACTGTCCCTGAGCTTCTTTTGCTCAAGGTAGTTAACACTCTACCACTTGAGCCACAGCACTACTTCTGGCGCTTTTGTATATGTGGTGCTGAGGAATGGATCCCCAGTTTCAAACATGCGAGGCAAGAACTCTACTACTAAGCACATTCCCAGCCCTAACAGTGAATAGTGACAGAACCCATATGATACAAATACCTTTGGGGTCGATATGAATGTGTGCAGAGATCATAGAAGCAAACTCTCTGAGAATCTCTGACTTGGCTCTCAGGCCAAACCTTCAGTGGCTGGGACAGAGTGCTGGTGCGGGGGGACAGTGATCAGGCCGAAACCCCAGGTGCACGGACCTAGATCTCAGCGTGTCAGAGCCAGAGCTAATCTGGGTGGGGAAGCTCAGCACTGCGGATTCCCAGTCTCCCCAGTTTCACTTCTCCAACCTGTGTCGGCCGCTTCTGCCCAGACACTGCTGACACGGCACCAGCTCTTGCTGCTATTGGCTGCCGGGTTCTAGAGAAGCCAATCAGTGTCACTGGGGTTCCGGGTTCTAAAGTCCCCCGCGGAGCTACCGGCATTCAGATTCTCCCCGGATTCTGGGGCTGGGCTCATGGCGCCCGGATCCGTCCTGCGGCTGCTGTCGTGGGTGCTGGCGCTGACCGGGACCTGGGCGGGTGAGTCTGGGGCCCGTGGGCAACACGAGTGCGCAGGGTAGAGCGAGGGGTGGCGGTGGGGTGAGGTCGCCGTCGGGGGGCAGGGCCCGGGCAGCCG
>NW_012267354.1:1047867-1048280 GCF_000151885.1 Dipodomys ordii
TCCCAGCTCTGCTCCCATCCAAATTCCTGGATTGAAGAGCACAGTCAGGAAGGGATTATGGTCGCACCTTGATTGGCTGAGAGGATCTGGAAGTTAGTAGAGCTCGTATTCATATGTGAGTGTCAGGGCATTTCAAGGAGAATGGCTCATGAGGGCTCTGACCTAGGGAGTGGTGTCATCCATTGATGGATTCAAAACTTGAACAGAGTTCGGGAAACTCGTTGACCCACTGTGGGTAGGTAGAGCCGTGCTCTAGCTCCTGCTGCCAGGAGAGGTGCTATGCTTCCTGATGAGCTCAATTTCAGTCTCCACATATAAATTAATACTCGACTCACCTGTCAATCAAGCCATTGCTTTGATTACTTAACAGTGTAGGGGTGTGTGTGTGTGTGTGTGTGTGTGTGTGTGTGTGT
>NW_012267354.1:1048330-1051352 GCF_000151885.1 Dipodomys ordii
ATGAGCTCAATTTCAGTCTCCACATATAAATTAATACTCGACTCACCTGTCAATCAAGCCATTGCTTTGATTACTTAACAGTGTAGGGGTGTGTGTGTGTGTGTGTGTGTGTGTGTGTGTGTGTGTGTCTGTGTCTGTGTATGTTTTGCCAGTCCTGGGGCTTGAACTCAGCTTCTTTTGCTTAAGGCTAGCACTCTACCACTTGAGCCACAGCATCACTTCCAGCTTTTTCTATGTTGTACAAGGAATCAAACTCAGGGCTTCATGCATGATAGGCAAGCACTCTACCACTAAGCCACATTCTCAGCCCAACAGTGTAGCTGGGCTTTGGGATTGGTTTCCTGATGAGATTTGGAAAAGTTTGGAGAAGCCCAGGATGCTGGCAACAGCGCTTCTGGTGGGTGGTCAGCCCACAGTGTCCAGTGCACTGTGGACATTGCACGCCCCCTCCTGAGGCTGCAGATAGGAAGGAGGAACTCTATTGAGACCCACTGTCAAAGCCAGAGCATTTATTTGGGAACAAATACAATCTATGGCCCCAGGACCATCTTTGCTGAGAAGGAACTTGTTCTCATGAGCTGAGGAGAGTAGGACAGGGGAGAAGAGATCGCTAAGCAGGAAAGAAAAAGGAAGAACTTGTGAGAACTGCTCCCCCAAGTGGTCCTGAGCTTCCTGGGGAAGGTCCTGGTGCTGTAGCTGTCACTCACCAGCAGGTGGCCAAGACTGCAGTAAAGACAGTGTCTGCCCAAGAGGGTGGGACTCTGCTGTGATTGACTGTCCATTCAGTAGACTTGGGGTGAGCACTGAGGGTTTGACTCATTAGTTTGTATCAGAGATTCATTCAGGAAGTCAAATGTCAGAACTGCCATCCTTGTTCTAGTGTTCTAATGAGAAGAGGCAGGTGCATGCTCTCTATGAGAGCGAGCAAGGGCCCTGTCATGTAGGAGGAAGGCAGTGCTACAGGACAGGGGACAGTGTGGATGTAGGGACAGGGAAGATAATTGTGGTATTAGGTGTTCATCATAAGCTTGGAAAGAAGTTTTGAAAGATATGGTGGAATTTGTAAGACAATATCTAAGGCCTGAACTCTGGGCCTGGGCGCTGTCCCTTAGCTCTTCAGCTCAAGGCTAGCGCTCTACCACTTGAGCCACAGCGCCACTTTTGGCTTTTTTTCCTTTTGCTTATGTGGTGCTGTGGAATTGAACCCAGGGCCTCAGGCATGCAAGACAAGCACTCTACCACTGAGCCACCTTCCCAGCCCCTGAAGAAAAGATTCTTACGTGAGGATTGTTTTTTCCCCTGTCATGGGGCTTTAACTCTGGGGCTCATTGCTTTCTACAACTTGAGCCACAGTGCCACTTTTGGTTTTTTGGTGGTTAATTGGTCTCACAGACTTTCCTGCCTGAGCTGGCTTTGAATGGTGATTCTTAGACCTCAGCCTCCTGAATAGCTAGTATGACAGGTGTGAGCCACTGGCACCTGGCATCTGACTTTTTTTTTAAGTTCAAGAAAATGTGTAATGAGGGCTGGGAAGGTGGCTCAGTGGTAGAGCGCTTGCCTTGCATGCATGAGGCCCTGGATTCGATTCCTCAGCACCACATAAGCAAAAAGAAAAAAGCCAGAAGTGGCGCTGTGGTAGAGCGCTAGCCTTGAGCTGAAGAACTGAGGGACAGTGCCCAGGCCCAGAGTTCAGGCCCCACGACTGGACCTCCCACCCCCCCCCAAAAAAAAAAAACAAAAGAAAAAGAAAATGTGTAATGAAGATCAAGACATACAAATTTCCCAGAGTATGGTTTGAATCTATCCAGACCTGTAGTTTCCACATTTGACCGCACGATGGTGATATAAGCCCAGCTTTTTGGTTTTCAGTTTTTGCTATCACTGTAGGTCCGTATAAATAAGTGCTGAAGCTTGGTGCTGGTGGCTCATGCCAGTTATCCTAGTTACTCAGGAGGCTGAGGTCTGAGAATCACCATTCAAAGCCAGCCCAAGCAGAAAGCTCCATTATTCTCATCCCCAATTAGCCATAAGAAAACCAGAAGTGGTGTGGTGGCTCAAAGTGGAAGAGCACTAGCCTTGAGCAAAAGAGTTCAGAGCTGACACCCAGGTCCTGAGTTCAAGCCCCAGGATAGATTTTTTTTTTAAAGTTCTGATTGGCAACTTTGGTGTTTGGAAACCTCTGGGTAAATACAGCCCTTTGTTGGCATAGCCATCTATTGCTCTGCATATGATCCATATTACGCTCATTTTTATATCATCAAACTAAATTTGTGTCATTTTGGGGTTTTTTGGCCTTATGCCACTTTAGAGGTACTTCCCCAGAAAGTTCACACAGCATATGTCAACTATATGACCCTTTTAACATTCTCAGGTAAGTGGTTCGGCTCCCACTCTGGTTGTCTCCAGTTTATACTCTCAGGCGTAGTAGCCTCGTGGTGGTTAAAATGATTATTTAAAGCCATTTCTGGCGGTCTAATTTACTAATAGGATCAAAGCTCTGAGCTAGGTGCTGGTGGCTCACATCTGTAATTCTAGTTACTCAGGAGGCTGAGATCTGAAGACTGTGTGGTTTGAAGTTAGCAGAGTAAGGAAGTCCATAAGACACTTATCTCCAATTAACCACCAAAAAGTTGGAAGTGGAGTTGTGGGTCATGTGGTAGAGGGCTATCCTAGAGCAAAAGGGCTCAGGGACAGGCCCTGAGTTCAAGTCCCAGGATCAGCACAGTCTCTCTCTCTCTCTCACACACACACACACACACACACACACACACACACACACACAGAGCCAGTGCTGGGGGCTCATGTCTGTAATCCTAGCTGTTCAAGAGGCTGAGCTTTGGGATCCTGGTTAAAAGCCAGCGCAGGCAGGAAAGTCTATGAAACTCCAATTTTGAATAAACTATTCAGGAAAAGCTGCAAGTGAGGCTGTGGCTCAAGTGGTAGAGTGCTAACCTTGAGCAAAAGAAGTTGAAGGACAACACTCAGGCCCTGAGTTCAAGCTCCAAGACCTGATGCACACACA
>NW_012267354.1:1051542-1057024 GCF_000151885.1 Dipodomys ordii
AAAGCTCTGAGCTAGGTGCTGGTGGCTCACATCTGTAATTCTAGTTACTCAGGAGGCTGAGATCTGAAGACTGTGTGGTTTGAAGTTAGCAGAGTAAGGAAGTCCATAAGACACTTATCTCCAATTAACCACCAAAAAGTTGGAAGTGGAGTTGTGGGTCATGTGGTAGAGGGCTATCCTAGAGCAAAAGGGCTCAGGGACAGGCCCTGAGTTCAAGTCCCAGGATCAGCACAGTCTCTCTCTCTCTCTCACACACACACACACACACACACACACACACACACACACACAGAGCCAGTGCTGGGGGCTCATGTCTGTAATCCTAGCTGTTCAAGAGGCTGAGCTTTGGGATCCTGGTTAAAAGCCAGCGCAGGCAGGAAAGTCTATGAAACTCCAATTTTGAATAAACTATTCAGGAAAAGCTGCAAGTGAGGCTGTGGCTCAAGTGGTAGAGTGCTAACCTTGAGCAAAAGAAGTTGAAGGACAACACTCAGGCCCTGAGTTCAAGCTCCAAGACCTGATGCACACACAAAAAAGTACTCAAGTCTGAAAGAGACAAAGGAAACATATATGCACTGACATTTTATACGAATTTGTATGCTAATATGTGCCCATTTGTAGGTGGACCTACCAAAGCAATACTCAACCTGGTGCATCAACAGCAGGTGACCCAACTGTTTTACAGACTCCAAGACTTGACCAAAATGGTGAGATAAAATGAGTTTAATAGAGGTCACATATATAAATAAAGGATAGTAGATCAATATACAAGAAAATTACCTGCATATCTATGTTTACACTGTTCACAATAGCCAACAATCTAATCAGCTAGGAGGCCCAACAACAGGCGAGTGGATAAAGATGATGAAATATATTTATATATTCACATACATATACACTATGGAATATTACACAGCCACAAAAAATATAAAATCATGTCATTGGGAGGAAAATGAATGCAATTGGAGGATATCATACTGAGTGAGACAAGACAAGCCCAAAAAGCAAAATAAAATATATTTTCAATAGACCTAAAAGACATACATGTACATACACATATACAAATCCATATGCACAATTATATGTGTATATAATAAATCCTTTGTTATCATTATATTAACAAAAAATTACATATTAACATATTAAATCAATATTAAGGAATTATTACAATATTATTACTATAGGAATATATTATTATTATATCAATTCCTATATTATAGCATGTATTATATATTAACATATTATGCAATTGTGGATAAACATAAATATGAAACTAAAAGACTAGGAAGAGAAAAGGAAGGAGGAAAAGAAAAAATATAGAGGGTGAATAATTGTGTAAAACACCGAAAAACGTATGAAAACAGCATAAAGATACTCATTGAACGCTGCTGCCCAATAGGGAATAGAGCATAGAGAAAGTGAAATAGAGTCTATTGGGGGTGGGTACTAGTGGGAGGAGCTGGGATAAGGAAGAGGAGGAAGGAGATGGAAAATTGTGGAAATGGATTATTTGCAACTGTGGAACCCTGGTCCTTTGTAAAATTGCCATGGGCAAGACTGTCTGTGGTAGCTGCCTGATTTGCAACAATAGCTTCCTCATTTTGCTCTACTTAGACCCTGGCCCCCCTCTGCTCTCCTTGTCTCTCCCACTCTGCCTGTAGATACAAGGTAATTGGTGGTCTCTGCTGGGATGATTAAATCCTGATCTGACCTGATCTGACCTATCTCTGTCTTCTTTCTTTCCTTTCATCCACTCATGGCTAGTGTTAGAAGTAGCTCAGGATGTTGGGGTGTCCTGTAGGAATAAGGACACCAACAGGAAAGTAGCTAGGCAAGACAAAGGTTGGTTTTTGCAGAAGGGTGCAACATCAGCAGACAGGCTGCCCCTTCTTTGTCTCTAACCCAGCAGGATCTGCCCCTTTGCTCTCATTGCCAAGCTCAGGTTCACACTCTGCACAAGGATGTGGCTTAATTAACAGGATGCCACTAAAATTCAAGGAGCTTCTCACAGGATGTCTTTATTAATGTGCTGCAGGAAAAAAAGATATAACTAAGGAGTAATTAACAGGGCCAAGCCTCCTGACTAAAGCAAGAATCCGGGCTGGCAAGGTGGCTCAGTGGTAGAGCGCTTGCCTTGCATGCATGAGGCCCTGGGTTCAATTCCTCAGCACCACATAAGCAGAAAAAAAAAGCCAGAAGTGGCGCTGTGGCTCAAGTGGTAGAGCGCTAGCCTTGAGCTGAAGAGCTGAGGGACAGCACCCAGGCCCAGAGTTCAGGCCCCATGACCAGACCCCCCCCCCAAAAAAAAAGCAAGAATCCTTCAGAAAAAACAATTTTCTCAAGAATAATAGCAGCCGGGCACCAGTGGCTCATGCCTGTAATCTTAGCTACTTAGGAGGCTGAGATCTGAGGATCTCAGTTCAAAGCCAGCCAGGGCAGGAAAGTCCGAGAGACTCTTATCTCCAATAAAAACCACTAGAAAACCGGAAATGGCGCTGTGGCTCAACCGGTAGAGTGCTCGCCTTGAGCTGAAGAGCTGAGGGACAGTGTCCAGGCCCAGAGTTAAAGCCCCATGATCAGCAACAACAACAACAACAACAAAAAAAAAACAACAACAAGAAAGAAGCAAATTACTTTGATAGAAGATAGGCTTTTCTCATAATAGAAACGATGTGGAAATAAAACAAATATAACAACAGTCCTTCCTCCTCATATAACTAATACAAGCTAATTACAACAACAACAACAAAAAAAAGAGGCAGTGTGCTGGTGGTAATCCTAGTTACTGAAGAAGCTGAAATCTGAGGATTACAGTTTGAAGCCAGCCTGGACAGGAAAGTCCATGAGACTTTCAACTCCAATTAACCACCAAAAAGATATAAGTGGGGCTCTGGCTCAAGTGGTAGAGTGCTACTCTTGAGTTAAAACCATAGGACAGGTACACACACACACACACCAGACTTTATGAAAGAACAACACATATGAAACAGAATCAAGTTGGAAATTATAATAACAGGAATTATATAAAAAACATAATATTCTAATTAAAAATCAAAATTAGTATTTTTTTGTCAGTTATGGGGCTTGAACTCTGGACCTGGGCACTGTCCCTTAGCTCTTCAGCCTAAGGCTAATGCATTACCACTTGAGCCACAGTACCACCTCTGAGTTTTGAGTGGTTAATTAGAGATAAAGGTCTCACAGGGATTTTCTTGCCCGGGCCAGCTTTGAACTGTGATCCTTAGATCTCAACCTCCTGAGTAACTAAGATTACTGGTGTTAGTCTGGAACATTAGCATTTTTTTCAAAATAAATAGCCAGTATAAATAATGGCCAGGAAATTTTGAAAAGAGAGCTATCTAACATTTAGAAATTGAAATTAAAATCTCATTGGAATTTCTAGATAAGAACAATTTGACACAGGAAGACTAGGGGAGAACTAACAGAAATCCTAGAGGATTTAGCTCAAAGGAAAACACTAGGTACATGTTGAAAGGAAAGGAAAAATAAAGGAACAAAAACAAATGTAGGGGGCTGGGAAGGTGGCTCAGTGGTAGAGTGCTTGCCTTGCATGCATGAGGCCCTGGGTTCGATTCCTCAGCACCACATAAGCAGAAAAAGCTGGAAGTGGTGCTGTGGCTCAAGTGGTAGCAGGCACCATGACTGGCAAAACAAAAAACAAAACAAACAAATGTAAAGGTATGATGTAGTTGAAACTAAGGTTAACTCTTTTTTTTTCCCCTAGTCCTGGGGCTGGAACTCTGGGCCTGGGCTCTGTCCCTAAGCTTCTTTTAACTCAAGGCTACCATTCTACCAGTGGGTTCACAACATCATTTCTGGCTTTTTCTGTTTATGTGGTGTTGAGGACTCTGAGGAATGGAACCCAGAGTTTCATGCATGCTAGACAAGCATTCAACCATGAAGACACCTTCCCAGCACCAAGGTTAACTCTGGACAGAATAAAAGTGTCAGATGAGCTAGATGTCAGTAGTTCACCCCTGTAATCCTACCTTCTCAAGAGGCTGAGATCTGAGATTTGGATTTCTTTCTTTCTTTTCTTTTCTTTTTCTTTTTTGTTGGTTGTGGGGCTTGAACTCTGGGCCTGGGAGCTATCCCTCCGCTCTTTAGCTCAAAGCTAGAGTTCTACCACTTGAGCCACAGCATCACTTCTGGTTTTCTGGTGGTTAATTGGAGATACAGTCTCATGTACTTTCCTGCTCCAGCTGACTTTGAACAATGATCCTCAGATCTTAGCCCCCTAAGTAGCTAGGATTATAGGCAGGAGCCACCAGCACTTAGCTGAGATTTGGATTTCATTGTCAGCCCAAGGAGGAAAGTCTGTGAGACTCTTATCTCCACTTAACCATCAAAAGCTGGACCTGGAGCTATAGTTCAAGTGAGTTCAAGTGGTAGAGTGCTGGATCAGGGACAGCACCCAGGTCCTGAGTTCAAGCCCAAGGACAGGCACCAAAAATAAATAAATAAAGAGACAGTTCACTAAAATGTATTTTTTCTCTCTTCTTCCTACTGTCACACTGCATTTCTTTTTTGACTACAAAGTTCAAAGTAAACTCACTCATAATGTAGTCTATTTTGTTTGTCTTGGACATTTCAGTACGGGCATATGAAGACAGCATACTGTGGAGCTCTCTCTCCACTTTGTTGCAGGACTGTTCATGTGCAGACACTCTAACCTTGGAAGTACTGAATGTGGAGTTTTCAGCAATGGGCAATTTCCACAAGAAGAATGGCATTAGTGAAGTCAGTGAGATCTGACTGCTTATTCCTTTCAGAACCATGGACAGATCCAGTCACAGGGCCTAGGACGTGGGAAACAGGAGCTTCAACTGGATGCCATCAGATTAGCAGAGAGGAATATTTAAAATACGTTTTCACACACACACACACACACACACACACACACACACACGCACGCATGCTCGCACGCAGACATAAAGAATGTAGTAAATGCCAAGCAGTTCAGAATGAACAAGAGGTCCCAGGGATGCTGAGAAGTGGAAGGAAAGGCAAAGAACCTAAGCAACTGGAAAGAGCTAGAAGCGGTTGGGATTGTCATTTTCTCCACCTTGCAATGCAGACGGCAGTGCTCATTGCTTAAATCAGCTAATGTAGATTAAGTGTCCTCTGTCTGCCAACCCCTGGGCTCGACTGCATAGAGCTCAGGGAACTCCTTCTCTCAAAGAGACCCTGCAGGACTGGTCTCGAACAACCTAATCTTGAGAAGTCTGGGTTAAGTGCTTTAACTGCACTGATAGTTTGATTTCAGAGTTTAGCAAACTAGGCAAGAAATATTCCCCCCAAGGAAAGCAACCTCTAAAGTAATACAATCTCCAGGGAACACCTTTGATATGCAAATTAACCAACCCACCTGATTCATTAGTGAGACTCTAATCCTTAACCCTACTTGCCTCAGGGCCAAATAGCAGACAACTAGAGGCTCCTTAACCCTGAGAGCTACAGA
>NW_012267354.1:1057074-1058998 GCF_000151885.1 Dipodomys ordii
CTTAAATCAGCTAATGTAGATTAAGTGTCCTCTGTCTGCCAACCCCTGGGCTCGACTGCATAGAGCTCAGGGAACTCCTTCTCTCAAAGAGACCCTGCAGGCCTGGTCTCGAACAACCTAATCTTGAGAAGTCTGGGTTAAGTGCTTTAACTGCACTGATAGTTTGATTTCAGAGTTTAGCAAACTAGGCAAGAAATATTCCCCCCAAGGAAAGCAACCTCTAAAGTAATACAATCTCCAGGGAACACCTTTGATATGCAAATTAACCAACCCACCTGATTCATTAGTGAGACTCTAATCCTTAACCCTACTTGCCTCAGGGCCAAATAGCAGACAACTAGAGGCTCCTTAACCCTGAGAGCTACAGAAGATTCAAACAGGCTGATTCAAACACTGGTGCTTGTTCTTCTCTTCCACTTTTTATTTTTATTGGTGTGGGGGCGAGGAGGGGGGGTTTGTGTTGGTCACGGGACTTGAACTGAGAGCCTGGATGCTGTCTCTGAGCTTTAGCACTCAAGGCTAGCACTCTACCACTTTGAGCCAAAGCCCTACTTCCTGCCCTTCTCTTTGTAAAAACCCACACATTCTAAGCAGCTCAACAGTTCAACTCTGCCCATTCATGAACATGGGAGATCTTTTCCATCAATGCCTCAGTTTGTTTTTTGTTTGTTTGTTTTTGTTGGTCGTGGGGCTTGAACTGGGCCTGGGCACTGTTCCTCAGTTCTTCAGCCCAAGGCTAGCACTCTACCACTTGAGCTATAGCACCACTTCGGTGGTTTATTGGAGATAAGAGTCTCAAGTTTATTCTCAAATCACTTAGTTGATTGGTTATGGTTTCATTGAACTCCTTTTCCTTCTGACAGGCTCCATTCAGCATTCCCTTCCTGGTCTCCCTGGAATCCTTCAGCTGTCTGTTTATGGATTCCATGAATGCCTCTATTGGTCTTTGTCTATTCTCATCCTGTGACTGTTCTCAGCCTGCTCATGCAATTCCTATGTTAATCTTTGATTAACTTCCTCATGCTTCCTCATGAGATTCTTGTATTAATTTTTGGTTAGCTTCATCATGCTCTCAAAGTTCCTGTATTAATCTTTGGTTAGCCTTGTCTTGCTTCCTGTCACGCTCACACTGAGTCCTTTGCAGGTTTTCAGTCTTTTCATTCACCATGTTTGCCAGTAGTGTTTGTAGAGCTTTATGGGAACTCTCCTCTGGATTGTTCATTAACTGTTCTGTCATCTGATTATCAAAAGTGGGAGTTGAGATACCTGGACTTGCCATTTTTCTTGTGTTTCTCCGGCTTGTTCTGCCCATTTGGTATGAAAGTAACACTAATTTCGTGCTAGAACACTATTTTAAGGCAAGCATCAACCAGAGTCCTGTAGTTGCACAGTCAAAATGCTGCAGTACAATCTAATTCAACAGATACAATCTCTTCAACATCAAACAACTATGGAGGGGCTGGGAAGGTGGCTCAGTGGTAGAGCACTTGCCTTGCATGCGTGAGGTCCTGGGTTCGATTCCTCAGCACCACATAAGCAAAAAGAAAAAAGCAGGAAGTGGCGCTGTGGCTCAAGTGGTAGAGCGCTAGCCTTGAGCTGAAGAGCTGAGGGACAGCGCCCAGGCCCAGAGTTCAGGCCCCCATGACCGGACCCAAAAAAACAAAAACAAACAAACAACTATGGATTAATGGGATAAGAACATCAAGGAGGGATTCAGAAGACCAAAAATTAATAGGTTTAGGGAGAATGGTAGGGAAAAATAGGACTAGAGGGATGTGGAGAGGTAAAAGGAAAGAGTGAATTTAACTAAGTCCTTATCTCAGAGAAGAAGTGAATCACAAACAAGACCACACTAAAGCTACCATCACAACTATGTTTATTGCAGCATTATTTATTGTTTGTTTTTTTTTTGGGGGGGGGGTCC
>NW_012267354.1:1059660-1060999 GCF_000151885.1 Dipodomys ordii
CAAGTGGTTTTTTCTTTCTTGCTATTGTTTCTAACATACTTATAAGATACCATGTGATTTTTGTTTTTGTTGTTGTTGCTTTGTATGTTCCTCCCCCATGGTATAATCCCTGTTTTCACTGTATTTGATGTCTGTCTAATTTGGGGATGGGAAGGGAAAAAACAAAATGTTTAAGTTGGGATACAAGTTGACCCCTTGTAACAGTGAGATATACAAGACACTATGTTGGAAAACGAACTTTACAATTTAGGTGTAGGGGGAGTGTAGTTGTGGCAGTGGGAGGGAAGGGATGGTAGGGGAAACACAAAGGAGGAGGCAACAATGCTTGATAAGAAACGTACTATTACCTTGCTCATGTAACCGTAACCCCTCTGTACAGTATTTTTACAATAAAAACATGTATATATATGTATATCTACATATATATGTATATATAACATATACATGTATATGTACATATGTATATCTACATCTATCTATCTATCTATCTATCTATCTATATATATATATAAAGAGAGAAAGAGAGAGAGGAGAGAGTCTCATAGACTTTCCTTGCCCAGACTAGCTTTGAACTGTGATCCTCAGATCTTAGCCTCCTGAGTAGCAAGGATTACAGGCGTGAGCCACCAGTGTCAGCTTATGCCTTCTGTTTTATAAGTTTTATTAGAGAAGTCATTAATCTTATTGGATAGGTTTATTACTAGGTATTTTAATTTTAAAAAAGTTTGGTTGTCCTGGCATTTGAACTCAGGGCTTGGCACTTACTGGATAAGTGCTTGACCACTTTAACTGTGCAGGCTGCAGGCAGACACTGAGTCTGGGTGGCTCATACCTGGAGTCCTAGCTCAGGAGGCAGAGATCTGAGGATCACGGTTCAAAGCCAGCTCAGGCAGGAAAGTCCATGAGACTCTTATCTCCAATTAACCACCAGAAAACCAGAAGTGGTGCTGTGGCTCAAGTGGTAGTGGCCCTTGTCTTGAGCTGAAGAGCTGAGGGACAGTGCCCAGGCCCAGAGTTCAAGCCCCATGACTGATCCCCCTCCCAATGGACATTTCTGCTTGGGTTGTCTTCGAGTTGCGATCCTTAGATCTCACCCTCCGGGAGTAGCTAGGATTACAGGTATGAGCCACCAGTACCTAGCTTCAATTGTGGTTTGAATCTAGCTTGGGCAGGAAAGTCTCCAGACTCTTCTCTCCAATTAGTCACCTAAAAGCTGGAAGTGGAGCTGTGGTTCAAGAAATAGAGGGCCCAAGCCGGGCGCTGGTGGCTCACGCCTGTAATCCTAGCTACTCAGGAGGCTGAGATCTGAGGATCTCGGTTCAAAGCCAGCCCGGGCAGG
>NW_012267354.1:1061049-1066482 GCF_000151885.1 Dipodomys ordii
ATATATATATGGAGAGAGAGAGAGAGAGAGCCTCATGGACTTTCCTTGCCCAGACTGGCTTTGAACTGCGATCCTCAGATCTCAGCCTCCTGAGTAGCAAGGATTACAGGCGTGAGCCACCAGTGTCCGGCTTATGCCTTCTGTTTTATAAGTTTTATTGGAGAAGTCATTAATCTTATTGGATAGGTTTATTACTAGGTATTTTAATTTTAAAAAAAGTTTGGTTGTCCTGGGGTTTGAACTTAGGGCTTGGCACTTGCTGGGTAAGTGCTTGACCACTTGAACTGTGCAGGCTGCAGGCAGACACTGGGTCTGGGTGGCTCATACCTGCAGTCCTAGCTAACCTCAGGAGGCAGAGATCTGAGGATCAATGGTGGTTTTTTTTTTTTTAATAAAAAATTTATTGTAAAGGTGATCCACAGAGAGGTTCCAGTTACACAATTCAGGTAATGAGTGCATTTCTTTTTTAACTGTATAACCCCCTCAAGGTTGTTTATTTTATTTTTTATTTTTGCCATATCTGGGGCTTAAATTCAGGGCTTGGGCACTGTTCCTGAGTCTCTTTGTGCTCAAGGCTAGCACTCTAGCCACTACCACTTGAGCCACAGCACCACTTTGGGGTCTTTTTCTGAGTAGTTTATTGGAGATAAGAGTCTCATGGGCTGCGCACCAGTGGTTCACCCCAGTAATCCTAGCTACTCAGGAGGCTGAGATCTGAGGATCACGGTTCAAAGCCAGCTCAGGCAGGAAAGTCCGTGAGACTCTTATCTCCAATTAATCACCAGAAGACCACAAGTGGCACTGTGGCTCAAGTGGTAGTGGCCCTTGTCTTGAGCTGAATTGCTGGGGGACAGCGCCCAGGCCCAGAGTTCAAGCCCCATGACTGACTCCCCTCCCCTCCCATGGACATTTCTGCTTGGGTTGTCTTCGAATTGCAATCCTTAGATCTCACCCTCCAGGAGTAGCTAGGATTACAGGTGTGAGCCACCAGTATCTAGCTTCAATTGTGGTTTGAATCTAGCTTGGGCAAGAAAGTAGGAAAGTCTCCAGACTTTTCTCTCTAATTAGTCACCTAAAAGCTGGAAGTGGAGCTGTGGTTCAAGAAATAGAGGGCCCTGCCGGGCGCTGGTGGCTCACACCTGTAATCCTAGCTACTCAGGAGGCTGAGATCTGAGGATCGCGGTTCAAAGCCAGCCCGGGCAGGAAAGACCGTGAGACTCCTATCTCCAATAAAAACCACCAGAAAACCGGAAGTGGCGCTGTAGCTCAAATGGTAGAGCGCTCGCCTTGAGCTGAAGAGCTGAGGGAGAGCGCCCAGGCCCGGAGTTCAAGCCCCACGACCGACAAAAAAAAAAAAAAAAGAAAGAAAGAAAGAAAGAGAGGGCCCAAGCTGAATTCAAGACCCAGGATTGGCACACCCATACACAAAAGTAGGCTGCCAGGGAATCAGCCCAAACATCTTACAGGTGGTAGGATAAGCTGATAAACCAAAACCTGCTGGACATTGAAATGAGGCCAGTGGGCTACAAAAGAATGAGCAAGTAAGAAGGATAATAGAATGTGGAAATAAGGATGGAACAGTAAATCTTTGGTCCTGAGACCGTACAGGAAATAGAAACACACCAATCAGAAAACTCTCCAAGGACTGCAGTTCTCCCTACTTAACCCTAAGGCCTCTATCTCTGTAATCCTGAAGTGGTGCAGGACGGCTGAGGTGGGCCGAGCTGCTGTCTGGCCATGGACTGTCTTTCACTTTCACTGCCACATTTCTTTTCCCCCTCAGGATTTTTCAATTTAATTGTTTTTTTTTTTTTTTGGTCAGTCGTGGGGCTTAAACTCTGGGCCTGGGCGCTGTCCCTCAGCTCTTCAGCTCAAGACAAGGGCTACTACCACTTGAGCCACAGCTCCACTTCTAGTTTTCTGCTGATTAATTGGAGATCAGAGTCTCACAGACTTCCCTTACCGGGCTGACCTTGAACTGCGATCCTCAGATCTCAGCCTCCTGAGAGCCAACATTACAGGTGTGACCCAAGGGCACCTGCTTTCAATTTACTAATTCTTTCATTTGTCCTAGTCTTCAGTCTTCATATCTACAACTGTGTTTCATCAGCAATCATCTCAGAAACACCTTCTGACAAGACTGCAGGAAACATTTGGAGAGGGCGATGTGACTTCAGGAGAACAGTCATTGTGTTTGAGATGATACATCAGTGCTCGCTAAGCTACAAAGAGTAAAAGGAAATCCTCCCATCACAAACTGACAAAGGTAAAACACTCTCACAGTGGCATGAACCACAGATAGGAGAAAGATCTGGACTTAATACAAATGACATAATTTCCAGTAACCTGCAGCTACTTCTGTGTTGGGATCCAAAAGTTGAGTCTCTCAACATAATAGGCTTAACTATCTCACTGGAACGGCTCGAGGCTGAGTTTATAGAATCCCACCTTTTCACCCCGCCCTAAGTAAACACCCTGCAGCTACTAACGACCACCTTTTCACCTTGCCCTAAGCAAGCACCCTGCAGCTGCTTTGGCCAATGAAAAAGCTTCCTTATTCCAAGCATATAACTACCCTTGTGTGAAAAATAAAAATTGGCAGCTTGATCAGAATCCCTGTCTTGCTGTCATTCTTCGTCTCTCTTGTCCCTAAATTCCTTCTCGCTTAGGTTCATTGCCCTCGTTGAAGTCCTGCGCATCGGGACACTTCTGTAATTTCATAAGATAGTGAATTAGGCTAAAATGCACTATAATATTTGACAAACTTCAGGACCAAAATCCTTAGTACATCAAAAAAAAATATTTTGAGGTCAGGATCCAGTGGCTCATGCCTGTAGTATTAGCAATTCAGGAGGCTGAGATCTGAAGATCATGTTTTGAAGCCAGTCTAGGCTGAAAAAACCCCAAGAGACTCTTATCTTCAATTAACCATTCAAAAACCTGGACCACCAACACCAACATCAACAAAAAAAGAAAAAGAAAGGGAGAGAGAGAGAAAGAAAGGAAGGAGGGAAGAAAGAGAAAGGAAGGAAGAAAGAAAGAAAGGAGAAAAAGGAAAAGAAAAGAAAAAGAAAAGAGTATCTATACATATTTGAAACAGGGCACCTGTGGCTCACGCCAGTAATCCTAGCTACTAAGATGGTTGAGGGGCTGGGAAGGTGGCTCAGTGGTAGAGTGCTTGCCTTACACTCACGAGGCCCTGGGTTTGGTTCCTCAGTACCACATATGCAGAAAAAGCCAGAAGTGGCACTGTGGCTCAAGTGGTAGAGTGCTAGCCTTGAGCTAAAGAGCTGAGGGACAGCGCCCAGGCCCACAGTTCAGGCCCCCATGACCACCACCACCACCACCAACAACAACAACAAAAAACAACAAAAAAAGAGAAGGTTGAGATCTGAGGATGGTGGTTCAAAGCCAACCAAGGAAGGAAAGTCCATGAGACTCTTTTTTTTTTTGTCAGTTGTGAGGCCTGATCTCTGGGCCTGGGTGCTGCCCCTCAGTTCTTCAGCTTAAAGTTAGTGCTCTTCTACTTGAGCCACAAGCCACTTCAAGCTTTTTCTGTTTATGTGGTGTTGAGGAATTGAACCCCGGGCCTCATGCATGCAAGGCAAGCACTCTACCACTGAGCCACCTTCCCAGCCCCAAGCCCAGGAGATTCTTATCTCTGATTAACCACCAACAAGCTAGAAGTGGAGCTGTGGCTCAAGTGGGAGGGTACAAGCCTTGGGAAAAAAAAAAGCTACAAGACAGCACTCAGGCCTTCAGGCCTTTAATTCAAACACAAGGACCAACACCAATAGATTAGATAGATAGATAGATAGATAGATAGATAGATGATAGATAGAAACTCCAGAAAAGCAAGACTTACAAGGACACTATGATGGTCTTGGTTAAATTCAGGGCCTGAGAGCTGTCCCTGACCTTTTTGTTTTTCCCAGTCCTGGGGTTTGAACTCAGGGCCTGGGCACTGTCCCTGAGCTTCTTTTGCTTAAGGCTAGTGCTCTACCACTTGAGCCACAGTGCTACTTCTAGTTTTCTGCTGATTAATTGGAGATAAGAATCTCACAGACTTCCCTTACCAGGCTGACTTTGAACTGCGATCCTCCTCAGATCTCAGCCTCCTGAGTAGCTAGCATTACAGGTGTGACCCAAGGGCACCTGCTTTCAATTTACTAATTCTTTCATTTGTCCTAGTCTTCAGTCTTCATATCTACAACTGTGTTTCATCAGCAATCATCTCAGAAACACCTTCTGACAAGACTGCAGGAAACATTTGGAGAGGGCGATGTGACTTCAGGAGAACAGTCATTGTGTTTGAGATGATACATCAGTGCTCGCTAAGCTACAAAGAGTAAAAGGAAATCCTCCCATCACAAACTGACAAAGGTAAAACACTCTCACAGTGGCATGAACCACAGATAGGAGAAAGATCTGGACTTAATACAAATGACATAATTTCCAGTAACCTGCAGCTACTTCTGTGTTGGGATCCAAAAGTTGAGTCTCTCAACATAATAGGCTTAACTATCTCACTGGAACGGCTCGAGGCTGAGTTTATAGAATCCCACCTTTTCACCCCGCCCTAAGTAAATACCCTGCAGCTACTAACGACCACCTTTTCACCTTGCCCTAAGCAAGCACCCTGCAGCTGCTTCGGCCAATGAAAAAGCTTCCTTAATGGCCAATGAAAAAGCTTCCTCATTCCAAGCATATAACTACCCTTGTGTGAAAAATAAAAATTGGCAGCTTGATCAGAATCCCTGTCTTGCTGTCACTCTTCGTGTCTCTTGTCCCTTCATTCCTTCTCGCTTAGGTTCATTGCCCTCATTGAAGTCCTGCGGGTCGGGACACTTCTGTAATTTCATAAGATAATGAATTAGGCTAAAATGCACTATATTTGACAAACTTCAGGACCAAAATCCTTAGTACATCAAAAAAAAATATTTTGAGGTCAGGATCCAGTGGCTCATGCCTGTAATCTTAGCAACTCAGGAGGCTGAGATCTGATCATGTTTTGAAGCCAGTCTAGGCTGAAAAATCCCCAAGAGACTCTTATCTCCAATTAATCACTCAAAAACCTGGACCACCAACACCAACAAAAAAAAGAAAAGAAAGAAAGGGAGAGAGAAAGAAAGGAAGGAAGAAAGAGAGAAAGGAAGGAAGGAAGAAAAAGAAAGAAAGAAAGGAGAGAAAGGAAAAGAAAAGAAAAAGAAAAGAGTATCTATACATATTTGAAATGGGGCACCTGTGGCTCACGCCAGTAATCCTAGCTACTAAGATGGTTGAGGGGCTGGGAAGGTGGCTCAGTGGTAGAGTGCTTGCCATACACTCACAGGCCCTAGGTTTGGTTCCTCAGTACCACATATGCAGAAAAAGCCAGAAGTGGCACTGTGGCTCAAGTGGTAGAGTGCTAGCCTTGAGCTAAAGAGCTGAGGG
>NW_012267354.1:1071082-1072477 GCF_000151885.1 Dipodomys ordii
TTCCGGCTTTTTTTCTTTTTGCTTATGTGGTGCTGAGGAATCAAACCCAGGGCCTCATGCATGCAAGGCAAGCGCTCTACCACTGAGCCACCTTCCCAGTCCAAAGCGGAACAACTCTTGACAACTATGTCATCTACCTGACGGGGAGAACAGTAAGTCCATAAAAGTGTATATAGTCTTTTGTTGTTGTTGTTTTGGTTGAACTCTGGGCCTGGGCACTGTCCCTGAACTCCTCTGCTTAAGGCTTGCTCTACCACTTGAGTCATAGCACCATTTCCAGTTTTCTGGTGACTTATTGGAGATGAGTCTCATGCACTTCCCTGCCTGGCTGGCTTTGAACCACAATCCTTAGATCTCAGCCTCCTGAGTAGCTAGTGTTACAGGGGTGAGCCACCAGTGACTGGCGAAGTGTGTATATTCTAAAAGACCTTGTGGCCTAAAGTCACAAGTCAGTTAAGCACTGACTTATGCTGAGGTCTGGTGCTTTGGTCTGCTGTTAAGTATTTTCTCTTTGCAACCACTTATGAACACAGCCCATGTAGTTATTCCATGTTTTTCAGGGAACAGTCCTTTAGTGAGGTGTCACCAAGACTTTGCCCTGTGTCCTAATCCTAGTGGATACAGGGTCCTCCTCTGCACACAGTCCACCTATCCCAGAAATGGAAGCCTATGGGAACAATGAAAGGTCCAGTCTTGCTTGCCAACGTGGAATGAGCCATTTCAGCTGAGAAGCCAAAAATTTCAAATGGTAATTAGTAGACATCTTCAGAATGATTATCAGACTTCATCCTTTCTCAAGGCCTGCTTTTCCCACAATGCTTAGGACTCTTCTATGGAGCCAAGTGTCAGTGGCTCACTCCTGTAATCCTAGCTACTCAGGAGGCATCTTGGTTCAAAACCAGCAGAGCAGGAAAATCCATGAGACTCTTATCTCCAATTAACCACTCAAAAACCGGAAGTGGTGCTGTGGCTCAAGTGTGGAAGAGCATTCTCCTTGAGCTGAAGAGCGCAGGGACAGCAGCCAGGCCTTGAATTCAAGGCTCAAGACTGGGGGAAAAAATCTTCTATGGGGCCTAGAGGGCATCTTCTTTCTAGCTTGGAAGAAAATAGGTTTCATGAGCTTAATAAGCCCATCACTACTCACCTCTTAACTGAATTTGCAGGGAATTTTTGTTGTTGTTTGTGTTTGTTTTTAATTTTTTGAGATGAAGTGATTACATAAACTTCACAGTATTGTAGGATAGTGCTATTTAAAGTCACAAACACATTTTCACCTTCACAAAGCATGAGGTGCACTTTCTTTTTTTTGGGGGGGGGGCCCAGTCATGGGCCTGAACTCTGGGTCTGGGCGCTGTCCCTCAGCTCTTCAGCTCAAGGCTAGCGCTCTACCGCTTG
>NW_012267354.1:1072627-1074853 GCF_000151885.1 Dipodomys ordii
GGCAGGAGGCATGGCTACACATGGTTGTTTTTCAGCCTTCTTCCAGGTGCTGCCCCAGCTTTCTTCAGAATTACTAAGTATCAAGTGCTTCTTCCTCCTACCAGGTTCTCACTTAGTTCTCCAGCCTGCTTTGCACTTACCAGCTTTGCTCTTCTTTCATTGGATCTCTCTTTCTCCTACTGGGTTGGGTCTCTCTGTTAGATCTTTCCTTTGGACAAAATGTATTCCAAGCATAGTTTCTGACAGAGTCCCTGCCCCTGTGTCTCCTTTCTAAGGAGATTCAGCACTTTCCTATCTTCTGGTGTAGGGGACTTACTTGTAGTAAGGTTTGAACACAGGGCCTGGGTGCAGTCCCTTTGATTTTTCTGCTCCAGGCTGGCACCCTACTACTTGAGCACAGCTCTACTTTTGGCTGTTTGGTGGATGACTGGAAATAGTTTCATGGACATGCGTGTGCTGGCTTCAAACTGAGATCTTCAGATCTCAGCATCTTGAGCATCTAGGATTAGAGGTATGAGTTCATGAGGTGCACTTTAATTTTTGAAATCAACAGAGAGCTTTATATACAACGTGCATGCTTCATTTCAAGAAAATTAAGATTCAATTACTGGCAAGGGAAACAAAACAACAGAAATACCTCCAAAAAGAATTTTATGACACAATAAGATTGAAGTTTATCAATAAAAAAGAATTTTTTTAAACTTCACTGTCAGAAGATGAAAGATGTAGGTCTTTTAAATATTCAAGGCATCATTTTTGTAAAGCGGAACAACTCTTTTTTTTTTTTTTTTTTGGGTCTAGTCATGGGGCCTGAACTCTGGGCCTGGGCGCTGGCTGTCCCTCAGCTCTTCAGCTCAAGGCTAGCACTCTACCACTTGAGCCACAGCGCCACTTCCGGATTTTTTTTTTTTTTTGCTTATGTGGTGCTGAGGAATCGAACCCAGGGCCTCATGCATGCAAGGCAAGCGCTCTGCAACTGAGCCACCTTCCCAGCTCCATGAGGGGCATTTTCAAGCCACTTTTAACCCTGAAAATGGAAGCTGCTTAATGGGACCAAAAGGCCTATGGAAACTAGAATCTCCCTGTCATGTGGAAGGACAAAGATGTAAAGATGAAAGGCAGATTTGGCAGTGAACAAGAAATACAGACAGAAATAGGAAAAGCAAAATTGAAATTCAGTTGAAACGCCACTGAACAGAATCACAGACTCATGCAAACACAATTGAACTTTATTTATGTGGAAGGAGAGGTAAATCCATCCCTGGCAACTGTAGCAGCCTCAGGCTGTGTTTTCTCTTTAGAACTCTTTAGGGCTGTGTTTGGCAGGGGCTGTGGTGGTTTGGAATCTGGGTAGAAGAACAGAATCAGAGCAGAATTAATTGTCTAAGATTGTGGCACCCTTTATACCAACTAGACCCAGCTGTCCATCTACATCTCCATGCCTCCCCTGTTGCCTTCCCTGGGGTATCAATATTTTTTTCCCCCACCATGGCTCACCTGTCTGGTTCCCTAGCTGGGCCTCAGGCCGGTCTCCCCAAAGCAGATGATTGGGGTCATTGAGGAAGCGCTGGCTGCGCCAGCAAGTTAGGCAAGTCTGCACTGTCCAACGTTGTCCCCTGCGGCCTGGGGTAAAGGTGGGAGAAAGGAAGAGTGTCTAGGCCGCTGAGGAGAAAAGGTCTGCACCAGTTCTGCCTCCCCTGTTTTTTAGTAGGAATCTCACCCCTACCTTTCTTTTGTAACTCAATCAATCTTTTGTAACTCTTTTACGATGCATTTTAAATTCCTTAATTGGACTCGAGGAATTTCGAATTTCTTAACTGCACTCAAGATCTGCTGTAGCCCTCTTTAACATCACCTCTTTCTTGCCCCTGCTTACCTCAAATTCCCACCTCTGGAACCCTCATTTTTTTTTTTTTTTGGAGAGTATTGGGGCTTGAACTCCGGGCTTAGGCTTCTTTTGCTCAAGGCTAGCACTCTACCACTTGAGCCACAGTGCCACAGGGTTTTTCTTTCTTTTTTTGGGGATCTGGTCATGGGGCCTGAACTCTGGGCCTGGACGCTGTCCCTTAGCTCTTCAGCTCAAGGCTAGCACTCTACCACTTGAGCCACAGTGCCACTTCTGGCTTTTTTCCTTTTGCTTATGTGGTGCTGAGGAATCGAACCCAGGGCCTCATGCATGCAAGGCAAGCGCTCTACCACTGAGCCACCTTCCCAGCCCCACTTCTG
>NW_012267354.1:1076486-1080689 GCF_000151885.1 Dipodomys ordii
TCGCCGGCCCGCGCGCCTCTCACCGCCGCAGGACGAGCCTCTTGGCGATGGTCTTCTCCGTGTAGCAGTAAAACCTCGCTAGAGCCTGGTTCTCGGGGTCCTGCGCTAGGACACAGTGCGCGGCCTGGGGACGCCAAGCGATCACTATGGGGCCGACGGCACGGGCCCCGTTCCCCACGCTATCCTCGCGGACTCACCTGGTACAAGAAGCTGAGCCTCTGGAAGGCCTCACGATCCTTCACCTGCCCCGCCATAGCTCAGAGGGAAGACGTACGCGCAGGCCCCGCCCCGGAGCCCCGCCCCCTGAGCTCGCGCGGCGCCTCCTGGGAAACGTAGTACCTTGGCCCGAAGCCCCACAGGGGCACTTTTGTCAACACATCCCCCCAGGGATTCCAGGGCTCCTTTATTTTGGATGTCTTCCAGACTTCCTCAAAACTATAATCATGTATTAAGTAGAGACTAGAGAGGCTAGTATAGTAGGAGAGGATCTTAGTAGTTGGACATTTCCAGGACAGAAATCTAATTTCTTCATAGAGCTAAATTGGGAGAGTTTATCTCCCATCTCATTCTCCTGAAGCCAAAGGTAGGTGCCTGGAAGAACTACAGACGGAAGAAACAGAGGTTTTATCTTTTAACTATTGGTTTCCCTGTAAATCCTAGCTAATTAGGATGCTGAGATCTGAGGATGGCAGTTTGAAGCCAGTGAGGGCAGTAAAGTATGTAAGACTCTTACCTACAATAAACTAATTTTTTAAAAAAGCCAGACGTGCCAGGAGCCTGTGGCTCAGGCCTGTAATCCTAGCTACTCAGGAGGCTGAGATCTGAGGATCACAGTTCAAAGCTAGCCTGGGCAGGAAAGGCTATGAAACTTTTTGGGGTCCGGTTGTGGGGCCTGAACCCTGGGCCTGGGAGCTTGTCCCTCAGATCTTCAGCTCAAGGCTAGCTCTCTACCTCTTGAGCCACAGAGCCACTTTTGGCTTTTTTTCTTTTTGCTTATGTGGTGCTGAGGAATTGAACCCAGGGCCTCATGCATGCAAGGCAAGTGCTCTACCACTGAGCCACCTTCCCAGCCCCAAGCCATGAAACTCTTATCTCCAATAAACCACCAGAAAACTGGAAGTGGTGCTGTGGTTCAAGAGGTAGAGTGCTAGCCTTGAGCTGAAGAGCTGAGGGACAGTGCTCAGGCCCAAAGTTCAAGCTCCATGACTGACAACAACAACAAAAAACAGAAGTGGAACAGTGGCTCAAGTGGCAGTGCATTAGTCTTGAGCAAAAGCAGCTCAGGGACAGCACCCTGAGTTCAAGCAGGCATGTACACACAAAGCACTGGTGCTTGTGGGGGTGAAAGTGGAAAGGATCAACAGTGGAAAGACTATGGAATGTGGAACAAGGATGGAGGGGAGTGGCCTAGACCCTCAGAAAACACAGGCTTACTTCCATTTTTGCATTTAACAATGAAATACATTTGGTATTACACAGCCTGGCCACAAAACAGGTGATCTTCACAGCATAAAAACCTGTTAAACTTGTCAACAGTATCCTCTACCAGTCCCTCCCCACCAATACAGCCCAACCCAAGCCAGACAGACAACACTCCTTCCTCTGATGGCTTGATGTCTCCCATTTGTAATGACATCCTTTGTTTTCCTCTGACTCAGTTAATGACTACTAGTGCCTGAGGTCAGAAGCTGAGGGATGCAAACTGGGGAATGGAAGGGTTGGGGTTGAAAAAAGTATATTGAATTCTAAGAAGTGCAGTGTGAGTCAGAAGAAGGTAAGACTCCCCCCTCCCACCCTATCCCCCCTTTCCATTGCAGACCTCTGCCAGGCTGGATAGAGAACCAGGCCTCTAGCCCACAGGATGGAAATTAGCTAAGGCTTCCTCAGTGTAGTGTTTCACATCAAGCGTGTGGTTAAAATTTAGATTCCCAGGCCCATCCAGACCTCAGTCAAGCACTTAAGGCCCATTAATATGTGTTTTTCACACTCAGGGATTCTTATACATCAAGGTAAGACCATTATCAAATTATCACACAACACAGAGCTCACTTCAGTGGATCCTTTGTTCATATTGTTTAACAACCGAAGTATCTTGCCACAAAGAACCACAGTCAAGGCACAAAGGTAAGAGGAGGAGAGTGGACAAAGTCCTGTTGAGGTGGTAGGAGGAACTCAATGCCCTCAATAAACTGCAGTTTCTTGTCTCAGTCTTCAGAGCAGCAGATAATCCCAGTTGTTTTAGTTTGGTTTGACATGCATCACTTTACCTTTTTTTGACAGTGTATGTACCCTACAGGTTGTTTATTTTGGCCTAAGATAAAAAATGATATACATTCTTTAAAGGGGAATGGCGAAAAGTGAAGGATGCCAACAAACACGCACAAGGCTGTTGTTAACACTCAGTTCTGGGTCAGATGCTCACAGGAAAAAAGAAGTTGCCTATCTGGTCCTTCCTTATATATACCAACTTCTACCCTGTCATTAGGGTGAGAAAGACTGCTTCAGACTCTATCACCCTTCCTTCTTTCCTTTCTTCCTTCTAAAGACACCTGAACCAGGTAACAGGGCTGACTACTTGGAAGTAGTTACTTAGTGACATTCTTTAGGGGCTTTAAGTAGACATACCTCTTTCTTCTAATACTTGACTCTACCAATTTCTCTTGGGAAAACTGTGGAAGGGTAGATGTGTCTAGCACGATCTCTTCTACCTCACCACTGGAGAGGAGCCACGTAAGCAACTTCTTGGAGACAACCAACTGTAAGGAGGCAGGTAAGAAGCAAGCTCTACAGGGACTTGAGTTCTTCCCACTCTTTCCTTCTCCCTATGTTCCTTGTTCCCTACTTCTGGCCAGTCCTACTCATAGTGGCAACCTTACCCTGGGAATAAGATCAAAGACATCTCCATCTTCTTTATTAGTTTCTAGGGTTATGTTCCTTTAGCCCTCTTCCCTGATCGTCCTTCTAACATTCTTGGTGCTCAGTCTCTGTCCTCAGGCAAAATTGCGTAACTTTTGGACCTGTGACAGCAACTATCCTTCATGTTTTTTCAATGTTCCTCAAGGAACAAAATGGAATCGTTTTTTGGGTCAAAAAACAAACAAACAAAAAACAACCAAAACCAAACAAACCACCAAAGGTTTCAGTTTCATTTTGTTTGGGCAAGTTGGACCCTCTCCTAGACTTCTTTGTTTCTGCAAAAGCCTCTCCATCCTTCCTGACCTGTCCTTGTGCAATAGAAAACCTGATGGATGACAGGGCTACAGTTCCCTGGCAACCAGCCCCCCTTCCTACGGTGAGGAGGAGACGCAGCTGTGTTGTCATGCAGCCCAGGCCTACTTATTCCTCAACACAAAACATAGTGACCGCCAGGGTGTTTTTCCAAGATGACTCAGACCTGGAACTCGGCAAACACCAAGACATTCCAGCGGGACACAGGAATAAAGGCCCATAGCTCTTGACCCTGCCTCATCCCAATAAAACCTATTTGCCAACCTGTCATTCCCAATCTGTTGGTGGCCGGATGGTAAGTGGTGCAGCATTCTTCCGACCAGCCCGGATGCCTGGATAGAAGAGGGGCCAAAGTTTCTCTGTAAAAGTATCAGTGAAGGTGTAGATATGAGAGCGGTCTGTGACGTTGTAAAAAGACAGCGTGCCAGCCTCATAGTCTAGGAATATGCCCACTCGCTTGGGCTTCACTTTGATGTGCAAAGGGGTAAAAGGTGTGGTGGTGGCTGCGTACTTGTCCCCATTCCACAGGCGCACCCGCCAGTAGCCAGTCTCAGGGAGTGGAGTCAGTTCGCCCTTTCGACTCACGGAGTCCCTGCACACACCCACTGCCCAGTGGGTCTTGTCGCCTACTTCCACCTCCCAGTAATGTCGACCTGAGGTGAAACCTTCAGTAGCTAAGACGCAAGGGTAGTAGGTGAAACGCTGGGGTGTGTCAGGGAGATCTCGGAGTCTTGTCTCTACAAACTTGACACTCTTACGATCTTCTGACAGTACGAGGTTAGGATGAGCTGTCTCAGGGTCCAAGGTCACATCCGCTGAGAAGAAGCCAGAGAAGGGAGGTAAATGAGGACACTTTTTCACTTTTCCAGCCTGCAAGTACATAGTTTGGATCCTTAAAAACACCAGATGAAGCTGGGCACTGGTGGCTCACGCCTGTAATCCTAGCTACTTCAGGAGGCTGAGATCTGAGGATCG
>NW_012267354.1:1081444-1085018 GCF_000151885.1 Dipodomys ordii
AAAGGGAAGACACTTATCTCCAATTAACCACCAAAAACTGGAAGTGGCACTGTGGCTCAAAACCTAGAGCAAAAAGAGCTCAGGCCCTGAGTTCAGCCCCATGACTGACCAAAAAATATGAGGGCTGAGGCTCAAGTGGTAGAGTACTGGCCTAGTAAGCAAAAAGCCCTGAGCTGAAATCTCATTATGACACTAAAACATAAACAAATAAATAGAAAAAGAAGCATGTGGGGGGGGGGAGAAGAATATGCTTTCCCTGCATATGTATTAATAATAATGACATTCTTTTTCATTCTCAAGATTTGTACCAGCTAAGGTAATAAATTATATGGTCACTCTATCTTATGACGTAGGTAAATTCTCACCTAAGCCACAAAGGTTCTACCTTTCTGGGTCCCTATTTAAAAGGTGTGGATGTTAAGTTAAAATAGATGACATCTAAGGTTTATCACTGTGACTCAGGGTGAGACTGAAAGCTAGGTAATTAGTGTGGGAGTAGGAAGAAATTAAGAGCCCATAGGTAGGACCTAAAAACTTCCTTTTCTCTGCTAGTTTCTTTTTGGGAACAACTTACCAATTAGCTGTTTAAGGATTTTCCTTAGGGCAAAGTACTGTCGGGGAAAATGGCTGAAGTTCTTTTTCAGCTCTATGGATACTGAAGTCACCGCCATGGTCTTTACCTTCTCACATCTAGGAGAGACACGGAGGTAGGAGAAAAGACAGGATCAGAGGAAGCTTAAGTCAAGTAAATATGTTGTCATCTTTAGGGAAAAACTGAAATTTTCTATCTTCCCACTTTCTCCCTCCTCCTTGATGTCAATTGCTTTCTTTTGTTATCTGTAGAGAGCTATATGGTACCCTAGACAGTTCCTTATGTTGAGAATGAGCCTCAGAACTTCTTAGGGGCATTCTTGTACTTCATGCAAATTAATAATCATCTTTCTGGTTCTCTCAGCCCTTTCCTCCTGACATCTTGTTTGGAAAGAATCCAACCAGAGCACAAATAGAATCTGGTTCTACATTATCATTTCCTATACCTGTAAGGTCAGCCCTGGGAAGGGGAAGCAGACTCCTCCCTCTTGGCTAAATCTCCACCCAGTACCTCTGTCACCTAAGTAACTGGCACACCAGGAGGCAATCCCCTCCTCCTCCCTGCTCCTCCTCCGAGGTCATGTCCTAGGCAGCTTCATCATAGGTCAGCCTCCCATCAGACTATGGGAGGGTCCCAGGCCCTGAGGTACCTGTATCTGGTGCACACACCTTCTCCTCAACCCCCTTCCCTATTTAAACCCAGGCCAGAACTCAGCTCCCCCCTTCTGACGATGCTTCTCCACCATGTGTGGTGGGGCAGCAGTTTGGTAAAAAATAAACTAATCTTCTTGCCTGAATACTACGTGGAGTTCTCTTAATTGGCTACTAATTAAACCTACCTATTTGATTTACCTTACATTACCAACCATGTTCTCATGCTCCAAGGGGAAAAGGCCAGTGGTTGTTACACCTAGGGAATTGTGCTTCCTGCATGCAATGACTCTTTCCTCACATTCTTCCCAGATCTTGCATGACCATCTCATTCTTTCTCCTCCCAACTCATTTCTTGATCCCTTAACCCAAAACTTAAACTCACTCAAAGTGACATACAAATCACTTACTTTTCCAGGGTACTTTTGACATCCTAGAGGGAAAGAGAAATAAAGAGAAATATTTGTCTTGATATTCAAGGATCATGAGGACAAAAGGTTATACTTCTATCCAAAGTTCTAGATCAGTAAAACAGTCCCTGGGCAAGCCCTGCACCAGTGGCTCATGCCTGTAATCCTCGCTACTCAGGAGGCTGAGATCTGAGGATCCTGGTTCAAAGCCACCTTTCCCAAATTCACGAGACTCTTAATCTCCAATTAATCACCAAAAAAAAAAAGCGGAAAGCTGAGCTGTGGCTCAAGTGGTAACTAAAGCATTAACTTTGAACTGAAAAAGCTCAGGGATAGCGCCCAGGCTCTGAGTTCAAGCCCAGGGGAAAGGAAAAAACCAAAAACAGTCCCTGGGCAAACTGTGGGTCACAACTCAAGGGGAAGAGCTTCAGTGGGAAATGAGCATCTCTGCCAGCCTAAACTGTTGGTTATCATGAAGCATGGTAGTTTGTATCATTCCCAAATGATTTCTCATATGTTTGTCTTTGCTCCTCCAGGACACTGGTAGCTCCCAGCAAGAAACAGGAATTTGGTCAGCTCCTTACTTTGTCCTTCCAGTACTGACTAGTTTCCATGATGATCAGTATAGACAATTCCAGGCTGGTGGCATAGGAAAATACTCATGCTTTCCCATTGCAGTTTAGTAGCCCCTATCTGTTACTGCCCAATACATTAGTAAATGTGTGCTAGCCCTGACTTGGGATAAAGAAGAGAAAGACAAAGCTGGGCACCAGTGACTCACGCCTGTAATCCTAGCTATTTAGGAGGCTGAGATCTGAGGATTGCAGTTCAAAACTTTCCTGGGGCAGGAAAGTCCGTGAGACTCTTCTCTCCAATTAATCACCAGAAAACTGGAAGTGGCGCTGTGGCTCAAGTGGTACAGTGCTCCCCTTGAGTCTGAAGAGCTCAGGAACAGCACCAAAGCCCAGAGTTCAAGCCTCATGACTGACAAAAAAAAAAAAGACAAAGACAATAAACCTCTGCTTCACAAGGATTTTCAGTTTAATGTGGAAAGCAGATGCACCTACTTCAAAGGACATAGGAAATAATATATTAAAAATATAACAATATATAATATGTGAATAAATATACATTGCAGCTTTTCTAATTTAAATAGATTATTTGATATCTAAGATAAAACAATCGAACTTGCCAACATTGTGCATATTTATTTATCTATTTATTTTTTTCAGTCATAGAGCTTGAACTCAGGGCTTGGGTTCTGTCCCTTAGTTTTTGTTTCCAAAGTTAGCACTCTATTACTTTGGCCACAGCACCACTTCTTGTTTTCTGGTAGTTAACTGGGCTTTGAACCATTGATCTTCAGATCTCGGCCTCCTGAGTAACTAGGATTATAGGTGTGAACCTCGGTGCCTGGCCAACACTATGAATCTTTATAGAGCAGAACTATTTAAACATTTTAGAGGTCTCATTGACATATCAAAAATAAGATACCATACATACTTTCAAATATCCTTAAGTTATGTTTCTATTCTTTTTAACATGAGGTAAGTCACATTCTAGAACTGGAAAGCAATAGTAACTGCATTTTATAAAATTTTTAAAAGAAATTTCTTTTGTGCTGCTAGTCCTGGGCTTGAACTCAGGACTTGGGTGCTGCCCTTGAGCTTTTTTGCTCAAGGATATGTTCTACTACTTGAGCTACACTCTAACTCCAGCATTTTTTTTTTTTTTTACTTTTATTTTTTGGTGATAGACTGGAGATAAAAAGAGTTTCCAGGATGGGGCTGGGAAGGTGGCTCAGTGGTAGAGTGCTTGCCTTGCCTAAGGCCCTGGGTTTGATTCCTCAGCACCACATAAGCAAAAAGAAAAAAGCTGGAAGTGGCACTGTGGCTCAAGTGGTAGAGCGCTAGCCTTGAGCT
>NW_012267354.1:1086253-1088185 GCF_000151885.1 Dipodomys ordii
GGCTTTTTTCTTTTTTCTTATGTGGTGCTGAGGAATCGAACCCAGGGCCTCATGCATGCAAGGCAAGCACTCCACCACTGAGCCACCTTCCCAGCCCCAGGACACACACTTTTTGTCCTTACTGGAATCTTCTGTAAATATCTCCCCTGGTACCATTCTTATTGTCCCCACTGAGGATTGGTAGTGAGGGCCATTGGGGAGAGTAAAACAAAAGTCAATGTTTAAAAATTAATTTTGCTGGATGTCCTGCCCCATGCCTATAATCATAGCTACTCAGGAGGCTGAGATTTGAGGATCACAGTTCAAAGCCAGACTAGGAAGTAAAGTCCATGAGACTTTAACCAATTAATCACCAGAAAACAGGAAGTGGTACTGTGGCTCAATCTGGTAGAGCACTAGCTTTGAGCAAAAAAGTACAGGGACAGGGCTTATGCTCTGAGTTCAAGCCCTAGGACCCACACAAAACAAAACATAAAAGCTCAGGGTCAGCACTCAGGTCTTGAGTTCAAGCCCTAGAACTGGTATGTACACACACACGCACGCACGCACGCACGCACGCACGCACACGCACGCACACACACACACACAATCATAGCTTTCTGCTTGTTATGCAATATTAGAAAAATATATTTTAAATAAAAACAAATTTAATATAATTTAAAAATCTCTGAATCTTAACTAATTACTTGCAAAAGCCTTTAACAAGGTTAAAGTTCTAGTTCATCTTTTTTTTTTTTTGGGTCCGATCATGGGGTCTGAACTCTGGGCTGGGCACTGACCCTCAGCTCTTCAGCTCAAGGCTACTGCTCTACCACTTGAGCCACAGCACCATTTCCTGCTTTTCTGCTTATGTGGTGCTGAGGAATCAAACCCAGGGTCTCATGCATGCTAGGCAAGTACTCTACCACTGAGCCAACTTCCCAGCCCCTAGTTCATCTTCTTATGAACTTGCAGCTGTCTTTTTGGTGTTATGGCATTATCTATTCTCTTCACTTGTCTTTAAGTACAAGGAGGGCGTGGATTGTGTTTTTGTTCATCATTGATATCTATGGTCAAAAACAGGGTTTGGCCTATGTCAAGAGCTAAATAAATTTATTTTTTCTAGCTAGGTGTGGTGGCTCACACCTGTAATCCTAGCTACTCAGGAAGTTGAGATCTGAGGATTGTGGTTTAAAGCCAGCTCCAGCAGGCAAGGCTGTGAGACTCTTATTTCCATTAAACCACTCAGAAAACTGGAAGCGCACTGTGGCTCAAGTGGATAGAGTGCTTGCCTTAAGCTGAAGAGCTCAGGGACAGCTCCTAGGGCCAGAGTTCAAGCCCTACTACTGACCCTCCCCCCCCACCCAAAAAAAGAAAACAAAAATGATTTTTTTTTTTTTGTATAAGACTGGGACTCAAACTCGGTATCCAACATTTTCATTCCCTGGCTGGTGCTCTACCACTTAAGCTATAACTCTAACCCCAAGAGCTAAATAAATTAATAGATTCAAAAATTGTTACCATCCCTGGTTTTGTCACTTATTGGCCTTATGATTTTGGACTAGATACTTAAATCAGTTCTGTTTGCTCCTATATAAACATGGGATGATAATACCGACCTTATAGTGTATCTAAGTTTACCCCTGTAAAAGATGGTCTCAGAATCTTTCCTTTGTCTTTGTAGCCTTTCTATATCTTACCTGTCCCACGTCTAGCCTAAACTCTTAGACCTCCAACATGGGCAGAACTGCAAGACTTAGTATAACCATATAAATTTGGAAGGTCACAGACACCCAGTGTATTAATGCATAGGATTCAGGTATTAATTACTATTTTTGCTGCTACTGATGGGGGTTGAGTCCAACAGAAGAAATAATTCAGATACCAAGATACCATACTGCAAATAAAAAACTGCTATGGAAAAGATTCAAAAGAATATGAATTCTGACGGGC
>NW_012267354.1:1090040-1093011 GCF_000151885.1 Dipodomys ordii
CAATTGCCTCTTGCTATTAAAGCTACTTTTTTTTTCTTTTGTGCAAGTCCTGGAACTTGAACTCAGGGCCTGGGTGCTGTCCTTGAGCTTTTTTTTTTTTTTTTCTCAAGGCTAGCGCTCTACCATTTGGGCCACAGCTCCACTTCTGACTTTTTTGGTGGGTAACTGGAAATGAGTCTCATGGATGGACATTCCTGGCCAGGTTGGCTTTGAACTGTGATCCTCAGATTTTAGCCCCTGAATAGCTAGGATTACAGGCATGATCTACCAGTTTTGGCTAAAGCTCTTGGTGATGATGCTGGGAATAAAGCCTATTGCATATGGTAAGCACACGGTGTGCCACTGCACTACATTCACAGCTCAAAGTAACCTTTGCACCTTGTTCTCCCATCCAATTCTAGCCACTTAAAAATAGAACAAAAACTTGATTACTTATGCCACTAATCACCTTACTGTTTCAACATCTTGTTATATACAATTAAGATAAAATGCTAAGATTCTATTACTTAGACATTTACCCTATGCCTCAGCAGTAAGTTAAACCCCATGCCATGTTTCCCATTATCTAAGGGAAGATGCAAATAGTCTGGTTGATGTCAATCAAATGATGCTACCTATTTCAACCAATAGGAAAACCAGGCAGGAAGCAGAATCAAGAAATCGCAATGCCTTTTGAAGTTTGATCCTCTCCATGAAGTTTCACTCACTATTCCAAGACTATATACGCACCCATAAGACACAAAGAGTGTTGCAAACTTTATAGAAAATCTGGGGGCACACTTCTCTACTTCATATTCTAGAGTGTAGTTGATTAGATGTACAGTGTATCCATGTATGCAGGTCTGAGGAGTGAGGGGACTTACAGAGTTAAGATCAGGTACAGTCCTGCCTCTGGGGCTTACAACCCTTTACCTAGGGAGTGTATCTTCCACCACACTGGCATCTGTATATATATATATATTCAGACACTGGCATGTATCTGATTGCTCACCTTGTACTCCTGTGTTGCATCATCCAATGGAACAACGGTGTGGGCCCGGTGGGTGTGGGAAATGGCACATATCAAGCATACAGCTTCCTGGTCTTCATAGCAGAAGAGGCTGAGGGCTTCATGATGCTGGGAGCAGAGTATCTCATCTCGGATCTTCCGTTTAACAGCTTGGAGCTGCTTGGCAATTTCCACCATACTGCCTAGCTGCCGATTAGGCCGAAGACTGCGGTAGCGAGATGTCTTCCGACAGACAGGACAAGGGAAGTCCCTCTCTAGGTCCTCCCACCAGCGGGTAATACAAGCTTTACAGAAGTTATGCCCACACTCGATGATGACAGGCTCCTTCAGATACTCCAGGCACACAGAGCAGCTCGCCTCCACCTGTAGGTTCTCCAGAGCAGCAGCTGTGGAGGCTGCAGAGGCCCCGGCCTCTAACAGACTTGTCTCTGCCATTATTTAACTTCCAAGGAGAAAAGAAACAGAAGGTATAATCCAAAATCTACATATGTGTTCTGGCCCAGGAGATCTTACTTGTAACCTTAGAACCAACAATTCCAGACCAATGTATCCTACTTTGATTTAATAGTTTAAAAAGGAATGTGGGACTTAAAAAGTACCATATAAGCCAAAGGATTAAGATTTCTTAAATTATATATACATATGTATGTATATTTTTTGTTGGTTGTAGGGCCGAACTCTGGGCCTGGGCGCTGTCCTTCAGCTTTTCAGCTCAAGGCTAGTGCTCTACCATTTGAGCCAAAGCATCATTTCCGGCTTTTTCTGCTTATATGGTGCTGAGGAATTGATCCCAGGGCCACATGCATGCAAAGCAAGCACTCTACCACTGAGCTACCTTCCCAGCCCCAAACTAGCTATATTTTAAAGCCTAATGTTACAGAAGAGTTTTATTCTAATAGTCAACTGGAGCTTAAGCTAGATTTTCTGCCATCCTCTCACTCTTGCAGAGGGTAATGAATTGAATTAGGTAAAGGTAACATTGCTTCTTTTTTGAAAAGAATGAAATTATTCTTCCTTTTACAAGACTAGCCTAGAGAAAGTGTACTCTGCTTGGTCTAGAACCTTTCAAGCAACATTCTACTTGTGAGCATTTAAGCATTTGGAATGCCTAAAAGTTATAAATGCATAGCAACTCTTTCCAAGAGTGTACAGTAACTTCTTGAGAGGAGAGCTGGTAAATCCATTCTAAAAATTAAACAACCACTGAAGTCTTCCAAATAGCCACTTAATTAGGAATTAAATGAAGAAAAGAGGCAATCAAGTCACCCTCAGGTGAAGCCTGAGTCTCTGACAGTAACTTCTTGAGAGCTGGTAAATCCATTCTAAAGATTCAGCAACCACTTTAGTCTTCCAAATAGCAACTTAATTAGGAATTAAATGAAGAAAAGAGGCAATCAAATTTACCTCAGGTGAAGCATCAGACTTGGAAATATATCTGATAGATTTTTAAAACAGATTGCAGGTCACCTACTCCAGTCTTAAAACATCAATACTTTTTTATCCATGATTAAATTGATTTCTCTATTTCCATTTTCTGCCTCTTCTCGTAAAGTGACCCAGTCAAAAGAAGGATTTTGGAAGGTCTATGCACTTCACAGAAGTGGCCGTGTGATTAGTTGGGGTAAAAATGCATCAAACAAAATGCATCAAACCCAGGGCCTCGCGCATACCAGGGAAGTGCTCTACCATTGAGCTACATCTCCAGCTTCTGGTAGATGGTTGGCACCCATGAGTGTTTAATTTGGTAACTTATTTAGATCTCAACTTCATCTCTCTATATCAGATAGTTCAGATATTTTTTTTTCCTCTTCTCTACGTATTGGAATCCAACTTGGATTAGGAACCCTGCCTCTTTCCCAGTCTTCTAGCCATGTGGTGGCTTCCTCACCTGGAGGAGTTGAATTGTATGCACATTTGTGGACCACAATGGATCTAGACTGGCAGAGAAGTAGTTTGAGAAAG
>NW_012267354.1:1093901-1108528 GCF_000151885.1 Dipodomys ordii
GTCCTCCCGAGACCGAGGGCCGCGCATGCGCGTGGAGGAGCGCCGAAGCCCATGGCTCGCTGGGCGCCGCCACTCGGGCGCGCAGGCCGACGCGGCTGCACCGTCCAGGTTGCGGGTTCGAGTTCCGGATAGGTGTTGCCGGGTTCCCCGGTGGGGCCTGGGAGTCGCTGGTTGCCGGGTGAGGGTGGATGGTGGGTCTGTCGGCCTCACTTCCCCGGTTTTGGGGTCGATCCGGGTGGAGAACGGCGACTTGAGGCGAAGGCCTATTACGTGGCGGCCCCGCGGATCTCCGCGGATACGTCACTTCCGACCGGCTGAGGTCGGGCCTGTGAATGCTCTCGGGACTGGAGGAGTTCTGCCCTGGGTGAGGTTCCCAGGGCTGCCCCTCCGGTCCCCCTGGTCATCCGCCTGGGTCGAAACGATCCCCCTCTGCCGGCGGGAGAACAAGGCGGTACGGCGCGCGAGCCCGTTGGCCGCACTTGGCCGCAGCGATCGGACGCGGGTTGCAGCCTTGTTCTTCCCACTCGGGTTTGTGCCTTGTTTTCCTCCAAAGCAGATGATGCTTGTTAGGGGATGGGGGCTATGGCTTACCTACTCCGGCTTCTCGTTGCAGTAAAGCATTGCAGGTGTGATTTTGGAGGATGCAGGCGAGGGAAAGTGCTGGGGCTTGGGAGTTAGCGTTCGGAGGGACGAGACACTGCGCAGGAGCAAAGGTAGCCCTGCCAGGGCCCTGTCACGCCCAGCATTTGTCTTACAGCGTTTGAAGGGAGTAGTCAACTTTATCCTCTCTGGACAGGAAGTGGTTTGACTTGTTCCTTGTTTTGTCAGTTCTGTTTACATACTCTCTGTAAATCTCTCACCCTGAGAGCCCAAACTATTTTTTAGAGAAAATGTCGTGGCCAGGGTATAAAGATTTAGGACAACGTATTCCAATTGCTTGTGTTGATTTTTTTTAATTTCCTTACTCCTTTGCCTTTTGCTTTCCTTACTGTTGCTAACAAGATGAAACGAGAAAAATCCATTAACGTTTTCTTCCTTATCATTACTATTTGACCTTTAGGGATTTTGTTAATACCATTTGTTATGGTTCAGAAACAATGCTATAGTTTGAAAGCCACTAACTAGACTGTCAACTTCTAAGCTTGGCCCTCAGAGAGTAATGATGGTTTTGAGGTTTTGATTTATTAGTTTGTAGCATAATGTTAAGCACTCTTTTTTTTTCTTTTTTCCTGGCTTTGTGTCTGTTTGGGTATGTGCTTTAAGGAAATAACCAGCTAGAAGTACATTTCGGAGGGCATATCAAGAATTATCTGGCAGGGCACCAGTGCCTCAGGCCTGTAATCCTAGCTACTCAGGAGGCTGAGATCTGAGGATCGCGGTTCAAAGCCAGCCCAGACAGGAAAGTCTGTGAGACTCTTATCTCCAATTAACCATCAGAAAACTGGAAGTGTGGGGTGGGGGGCTGGGAAGGTGGCTCAGTGGTAGAGCGCATGCTTTGCATGCCAGAGGCCCTTGGTTAGATTCCTAAGCACCACATAAAGCAAAAAGAAAAAAGCCGGAAGTGGCGCTGTGGTTCAAATGGTAGAGCTCAAGCCTTGAGCTGAAGAGCTGAGGGACAGCGCCCAGGCCCAGAGTTCAGGCCCCATGACCGGACCCAAAAAACAAAAAAACAGAAAACTGGAAGTGGTGCTATGGCTGAAGTGATAGAGCTCTAGCTTCGAGCTGAAGAGCTGAGGTGTAGTGCCCAGGCCCAGAGTTCAATCCCCACAACCGACCAAAAAAAAAAAAAAAAAAAAAAAAAAGCAGCAGCTAAATGTCTGGCTCACTCCTGTAACCCTAGCTACTCAGAAAGCTGCGGTCTGAGTATCTCATAGTTCAAAGCCCACTGGGGCCGGAAAGTTCTTGAGACTTTTTAATCTCCAATTAACTATCAAGCCAGAATTGTAATTGTGACTTAAGTGGTAGAGTGCTAGCCTTGAGCAGAAAGTTCAGGGACAGCATCCTAGCTCTGAGTTCAAGCATCAGGATTGGCACAAAAGAAAAAAAAAACTTTATATTGATGCTGAGACTTCAATCTCATAAAATTGCTATATTACATTTACTCCTATTGAATCAAGTGTAGCTGTAGGCCTTTTCATTAAATTATGTTCCATAAGCTATTACTAATTAGTATTGGCTTATAAAGTAAACATCTTGGTTTGCACTTGTGAGAAAAATAGATTTAAAGGTGGATTTAAGATCCCGCCTTACCACCCTACTGCACTGTTGGTAGAAATGTAAACTAGTACAACCATTCTCAACAGCAGTCTGGAGGTGCCTCAAAAAACTAAATATAGACTCCTGGGTATCTGCCCTGAACATCATGAGCCAGGATATGATAAGATACCTGCATATCCATGTTTATTGTTGCACTAGTCACAGTAGCCGAGATAGGGAAACAGCCCAGATGTCCCACAGTAGATAAGTAGATTTAAAAAATGTGGTACCTATACACAATGAAATTTTACACAGACATTAGAAAGAATAAAATTATGTCATTTGGAGGGAAATGGATGAAACTCTAACAAACCACGCTAAGTGAGGTAAGCTAAGCTCATAGACACAAATGGCACATGTTCTTGCCAATATGAGGAAATTAGATCTAAAACACACTGGGATAAGATAAATTATGCAGGATTCTAGACACACACAGTGAGACCAGAAGAGGACACTCTTAGGAGAGAAACACAAAGATGCAATCCCTAAGTGCCTCTTCATATTTACATAAAATATTTATTGAAATGAACTCTGAGATATGGAAACATTTTTTAAAAAATTACTTTTGATGATTCTGTCTTTATGGTGTATTGTGTATATATCTTTAGGAGGGTGGCGGAGGATACATAACTCGGGAAAAGGTGAAAAAGTGCAGCAGTGGAGCTCACTGAATACTGATGAAAATGAACTATATAACTCATGGGTGGAGAGAGTGAGTAAATAGAAGATATTGCACAAAAAGAAATGTACTCATTACTTGACTTGTGTAATAGTAAGCCTTCTGTATACACCTTTATAATAAAGTAAAATTTAAAAATACCTATTTACCTTCTCTGATCATTGACCTCACTGACCATCTGGCTGACCATCACGATGGTTGGTGGGCTTCTTACAAACACTAAGACCTCCACACAGAGCCTTGTCTCAGTATTAGACACGAATTAAAGAATTTCTTATTAATCCTTAAAGAGGAGACAGTGATGCATAGTTTAGGAAATCTGGTTTATATATTGCTTACTGAAAGTATGATCAGAAGGCCAGCAGCTTCAGCACAATTCTTGCAATTTGGAATCTTGCAATATAGAATCCATGCTCAACTCTAGGTCAGGGGAAAAAAAGCCAACAAATGTGGATGAATTTCCTGGGCTCCCTAGTCCTAATTAACCCATGGATTCCACCCCAAATAGCACCACAAAAAAGTTAATCTCTTGGACTAGAAGGTTTACAAGGGGATCTCCCAAGTAGGGTAGAATCAGTGGGGCTTCGTGTACACGCTGGAGGACTCAAGCTTGACCAAGGTATTATGAAAGTGCTTTCACAAATCTTTTTCTGGCTGGGAAGGTGGCTCAGTGGTAGAGTGCATGCCTACCAAGCATGAAGCCCTGGGTTTGATTCCTCAGTCCCACATAAACACAAAACGCTTTAAGTGCTGCTGTGACTCAAGTGGTAGAGTGCTAGCCTTGAGCAAAAGAACCTCAGGGACAGTGTCCAGGTCCTGAGTTCAAGCCCCAGGACTGGCCAAAAATCCTTTTCCCCATTCTCTTTCCATCACAGGAGCCTTGCATCTGTAGTCTGGGGAGAGGTGAAGAAAAGGAAAGTTCCCAGGAGCTTAATCTGGCTCAGGCTGCTACTGCAAATTTGCTTCTTTATTGATTAAGATGCATTGTACTCATAAACTGACATTGAATTGAAACCCATTTGTACAGCTACTTAAAGACAATTTTAACAGCCAGGTGCTGGTGGCCCATGCCTGTAATCATAGCTAGTCAGGAAGCTGAGATATGAGGATCAACGGTTCAAAGACAGACGGGGCAGGAAAGTCCATGAGACTTATCTCCAATAAACCACTCAGAAAACTGGAAGTGGTTCAATGGCTCAAGTGGTACAGCCCTAGCCTTGAGCTGAAGAGCTGAGGGACAGCGTTCAGGCCCAGAGTTCAAGCCCCATAACCAACAAAGAAAAAAAAATTTAAAAAGGAAAATCTCTCCCTCTCCCTCACCCCTCTCTCTCTGGCTTTGAACCGCTGGCTTTGATCCTCAGATCTCGGTCTTTTGAGCAGCTAGGATTACAGGTGTGAGCCACCAGTGCCCAGCAAAATTTGTCTTGAGATCAGATTTTCTGGTGATGAGAGGTCCTAGATCTTGTGGGGCAATTCCAGAAAAAGCATCTGCTGTCAGAGATGGGACTCTGGGGAACAAGATTAGACAAGAAATACGTTCATTTTGAACTACAGAAACTAAGAAACATTTGGGAGTTGAAAGTTGGCTGACTCAGACACAAGAATCCTTACTCTTTAGGGTCCTAGACCTAGGACAATGCCCAGGCAAATCCCTGTGATTACAAGTCTTGGTGGGACATAGGTCCCACTGAGCAACGACAATAGACGTGAAAATGATCCAGCTAAAAAGTGAGTCCATCAAAACCAACAAGGGACTGAGTACCTACTGAGCACAGTCCGCTCCACACTTGGCCCTCACAGCCTTCTTCCCCCATCTCCCACAAGCTCAGCATAGCAAATGTGGATTCTGGAGGGTTCTGAGGTTTTGTTTCATTTTTATTGGTCATGGGGCTTGAACTCAGGGCATGAGTTCAGCTCAGCTGTCCCCGAGCTCTTTTGTTCAGAGCTTGCACTCTACCACGTGGAGCCAAAGCGCTAGTTTCAGATTTCTGGTGGTTAGTTGGAGAGAAGAGTCATGGACTTTCCTGCTTGGGCTAGCTTTGAACTGTGATCCTCAGATCTCAGCCTCCTGAGTAGGTAGGATTACAAGTATGAACCAGGAGTGCCCAGCTGGTTTTGAGGGTTTATTTCTTCACAGGAGTTTTCAGAATCCTGTTCTTAAGCCATCAACTCCACAAAGACAAGAAGTTTGAAGACAATTTTGTGTCCAGATGCTTATTTTCAATAGGGAAGTAAATGGCTGCCCACTGAAACATTACTTTGAGATAAGGATGGAGAAATCCTTGCACCGATCTGATGGAGATGTTAATCAGTGAATAGAACCCAGGAAGATCAGTGTGAGGAAGGAGACAGAGTCTTGGTGCTCAGGGATGAGAGGCTCATTTCCGCACAGGCTGACAAGCATAGACATATGGGTGTAGTCAGAAGCCAGGTGCTAAAAAGGATCTCCTAAAGCCACAAGTTTATATGTTTGTATTTGGAGGGGGGCAGAGGTCTAAGTTAAGGAGCATTTATTTGTGATATTTCTTCTTTGTATTTCCCTCCCTCCCTCCCTCCCTCCCTCCCGTTCTTCCTTCCTTCCTTCCTTTTTGGTGCTGGTTTAGAGGCTTGAGATCAAGGCTTAGAAGCTGTCCCTGAGTTTTGTGCTCAAGGCTAGCCCTTTACCCCTTGAACCACAGTTCCACTTCTGGCTTTTTTGATAGCTAATTGGAAATAATCTCATGGAGTTTGTTGCCTGGGCTGGCTTCAAACTACAACCCTTAGATCCCAGCCTCCTGAGTTACTAGGATTACAGGCATATGCCACTGGCGCCCAGCTTTTGATTGAAAAAAAAAAGTGTTATGAAGGTAAAATACAGTGGGCTGGGAAGGTGGCTCAGTGGTAGAGTGCTTGCCTTGCATGCATGAGGCCTGGGTTCCATTCCTCAGCACCACATAGCAGAAAAAGCCAGAAGTGGCGTTGTGGCTCAAATGGTAGAGTGCTAGCCTTGAGTTGAAGAGCTGAGGGACAGTGCCCATGCCCAGAGTTCAGGCCCCATGACCAACAAAATAAATAAAGGTAAAATAGAATGATGTGCTTCCAAACTGAAATGGCAATGGCAGCCCCAAATATGACTTAGAAATGTAATTGATGAGATGAGCCTAAAAGGGTTTCTTACAGAGTGATGATACTGGGGGAGGGCTGTATTTACCAGAAGTCATCTCACCAAATAAGTATTTGGTAATACTTATTTTCTGTGGCATTAAGTTGTAGGTGAAATCTAGACCTAAAGCACCACCTAGTGTTTTTTGTAGGTCATAGGGCTTGAACTCAGCCTGGGCGCTTGTCCCTGAGTTCTTCAGCTCAAGGCAAGCGCTCTACCACTTGAGCCATAGTACCACTTCAGGCATGATCCACCGGTACCCAGCACGCCATCTAGTGTTAATACAGCAGACGTAACAACACATTTAAGATACAGACTGGTGGAGTACTGCATGTATGTGTCCTCTATCCTTTTCCATAATAGATTAAGTCGCAAATGCTGACAGCCAGTGGAAGGATGGCCTGTCTTGCTGCAAGTTGACACTTAGGACAGCTAATGGTGGTTGACTCTAAGCATTGGAAGACTAGTTTCATTCAACCATATTCATGTTCTTGAAATGGACCAGATACAGTTTTAATATCACATCATCGTTCCAGAAATCTGTAATAATATCCCCCCCTTCCTTATCCTCTACCTCCAGCACTTGTACTTTCTTCCTAGGTTAGAGATTCTAAACTAACCAGCCTTTTGGTTGCTATCATCAAAGTCTCTGTGGCTTCTGCCCTGCCATGGGTCCCCTCTTGATCTGAGCTGGAGAGGGGATTGTAGATTCTGTTTCAGCTTGTGCAGTCAGCCTCAGGGTCCCCCTGAATTGTGTGTACATATTTATTTCCCTGTATTGCTGAACAGGATGGCCTGCAGGCCACAGCTCACTGTGGGCATGGTGACAAGTCACTCTGGGCAGTGGAGTCCCAGAACAGCTCTGGACATTTACAGATGCTGAGCTCAGAGCCATGCTCAGATCCTCCATCAAGCTGTGTCCATGGGCTAGAAATGACATTTGTCTCTCAATACTGTGTCTCATAATGGACTGGAGTCCTCCCAATCCTTTCTGTGGGAAAACCATATTTAAATGTCAATGTCAGACCCCTCATCACTCTGGACAGTGACCTCTGACCTCAGTGGCTCTCATCTAGCTGAGCAGCAGGATCCCACTGGAAGCCATTCTGCAGACCACGATGCTGGGCTGCTAGACACAGAGTGCAGGAGCGCTTATTGAACCACTCCACAGGAATCTGGTCTTTGTTTTTACTACTGACAGTGTGATCTGCAGACCAGCACCATCAGCATCTACTGTTAAAATACAGGATCTCATTCCCAACTCCCAAATGTCTGTGTGTTCAAAGTGATATCCAGGTGCATGGGGAAGTCTGGGAATTCATGCTTATGTGCTGTCTAGAAAGCTCTAGAAATAAGCCATTTACTCTGGAGTGTGGTCTGATGAGATTACTAGCACTGCAGCTCCAAGGACTCACTTCTGGTCCTTTTTTTTTTTGGTCAGTCCAGGGGCTTGAACTCAAGGCCTGGGTGCTGTGCTTGAGCTTTTTTTGCTCAAGGCTAGTGCTCTTATACTTTGAGCCATAGCTCCATTTCTGGTTTTCTGGTGGTTAGTTGGAGATAAGAGACTTTCTTGCCCAGTCTGGCTTTGAACTGAGATCCTCAGATCTCAGCCTCCTGAGTAGTTAGGATTACAGGTATGCGCCACCAGTGCCCAGCTTTCTTTCTTTTTCTTTCTCTCACTTTCTTTCTCTCTTTTTGTCTTGGCCCTTGAACTCAGGGCCTGGGCTCTGTCCCTGAACCTCTCTATGCTCAAGGCCAGAGCTCTACCACTTGAGTCACAGCATCACTTCTGGCTTTTTCTGTTTATGTGTCACTGATGAATCGAACCCAGGGCTTCATGCATGCATGCTAGGCAAGTACTCTACCACTAAGCCACATTCTCAGCCCTTTTCTTTTTTGCTGGTCCTGGGGCTTTAACTCTGTGCCTGGGTGCTCAGGAGCTCCATTTTGTTGTTGTTGTGTTTTTGCTCAAGGCCAGCACTCTACTACTTGCACCCAGCTTTTTCTGTGATTAATTGGAGATAAGAATCTGAAGGACTTTCCTGCCTGGCCTGGCTTTGAACTGTGATCCTCTCAGATCTCAGCCTCCTGAGTTGCTAGGAGTACAGCTGTGAGCCACCAGTGCCCAGCTACCTTTCTCCTTTGTGACCATTGTTCCCTCAATGTCCTCTGCTGTTCTCAGGCTGCAGATATTATTTGTATGATGTCACTTTCTAAGTCATCTGCTCCTCTCCACACCTCTCTCCATTCTTGTCTGCCTGTTGTCAGTGCACCCACCTCATCTGCATTTCTTCTTTCTGATAGAGACCTGCTCATTTGACCAGGCTGGAATCCAGTGTCTCAGCTCAAGTGATATGCCTCCAGGCTTTGGATATTGACATCAGGCATATGCCATCACATTCAGCTCCTTTATTTGCCTTTATTTCTAGTGGATGTCTGAGTTTATTATCTCCTGAGTGTCTGCTCTATTCCTTCTCACAAATTGCCTTGCCAGACTTGCCTATTTCTATGTTCTCTCTTTTTTGTTCCAGTCGTGGGGCTTAAACTCAGGGCCTGGGTGCTGTCCCTGAGCTTTTGTACTCAAGGCTAGCTTTCTACCACTGAGCCACAGCTTTTTTGTGCTTAATTGAAGACAAGAGTCTCTTGGACTTCCCTACTGGGTTAATTTTTAACTATGATCTTTCTATCTCAGCCTCCTAAGTAGTTAGGATTATAGGCGTGAGCCACTGGCACCCAGCTTCTTTTTTTTATGATTTGTTGCTAATGTTTCCCCTGTTCCTTCTCATATACAGACCCTAGAATCGGTTTTAACACATGCATTGAAGTAGGGTATGGTGATCAACACGTGTAGTCCCAGAACTGGAGAAACAGAGAAAGAGGGATTCTGAATTCTAGACTGGATTGGGCTTCAAAGGTACATCTTGTTTCAAAGCAGCAAAGCCGTACAGTCTAGTTTCTAGATAGGCAGAATCCAATCATGTTCCCTATTTCTAAGTTCACATCCAAGTCCTAGGGAAGAACACATCCAGCCCTGAGGGATGACTCATCTTTGACATCTTCCCCTAATCTTTACCTCTCTACATTACACTCAGCCCAGCAGCAAGAGAGATCCTTTGAGAAGGGTAGTTGTGCCCTGTCTGTCTTAGCTCAAAACTTCCTCAAGACTGGTGGACCTGGCCATCCCTCTGACCTCATCTCAGTGACAACTCAGCATCTCAGTGACAAACCCAGATTCCTGCCTTTCCACAGAACACAGATAAGATCATGCCCCAAGGCCTTTACATGAGAGGCTCTTCCAGCTTACAAACACTTTCTCTAGATATCCTCTAGGCAAATCCTTTATAGCCTTCAAAACTTCCACAAAAATACAAAAACAAAAAGAACAACAGGAAAAAAAAAACACAAGAAAGATGCCCAGGCCCAGATTTCAAGCCCCACGACCAACCAAAGAAAAGAAAAAAGAAATACAAAAGTAAAAACAAAATCTTCAAAAATAAAAAAACCCAAACACCTAGTAACAGTCATCTTTCCTTCCCTATACCCACACTATGTCACCAATCCTGTAGCACTGTCCTCTCCTCCTCCTGCATGACATGGCCCTTCCTTGCTCTCTGAGAGAGCATGCTCCCTGCTTCTTAATAGAACACAAGCTCCACAAGAATGTCAGTTCTGATCTCCTTTTACTTCCCTGATGGATCTGAGATACAAACATAATGAGCCAGACCCTCAGTGCTCACCCCAGGTCTACTAAATGGACAGTCTATCACAGCAGAGCCCCACCCTCTTGTGCAGACACTGCCTTTACCACTGGAGCCTTGGCCTCCTACTGCTGAGGGGTAGCTGTGGCACCAGGGCCTCCCCCAGGAAGCTCAGGACCACTGGGACAGCAGTGCTCACAAGTTCTTCCTCTTCCTCCCCTGCTTCACTCTCTCTCCTCCCTCCCCTGTCCTCCTCTCCTCAGCTAAGGAGAACCAGTTACTTCTCAGGAAACCTTGTCCTTGGTCCATGCATTGTATTTCTTCCCCAAGTGCTCTGGCCTTGGGTGTGGGTCCCAATAGAGTTCTTCCTTCCACACCTGCAGCATCAGGAGCTGGCATGCAATGTCCGAGTTCCTGTGGGCACTGTGGTCTAAGCTCCCACCAGAATTGCTCTGTTGCCAGCATCCTGGGCTTCACCAAACTTTTCTAAATTCCATCTGCAGACCAATCCCAAAGGTTTTAGAACTACACAATTACATAATTACAGCAATGGCTTGACTCTTTAGCAGGGGATTCCTGTATTAACTTATTATCTGGAGAATCAGGTTAAGCAGTTGGAAGTGTTTTGGTCAGGGTTTGAAAGGACTGAGTCCAGCCTGACAGGAAGGGTGGGGCACAATAGGGAAGCACTGGGCCTCTCCTAGCAGCAGGAGGCAGCTGCCAAACTCTGTTCAGGTTTTGAATCCATCAGTGGATAATACCACTCCCTAGGTCAGAGCCCTCACGTCCCAGTTCTCTTTGAAATGCCCGCCGCTCCCCACCCCCCATGCACAGGAGGATAAGGGCTCTACTAACCTCCCAGACCCTCTCAGCCAATCAAGATGAGGATCACAATCCCCTCCTCACTCTGCTCTTCAATCCAGGAATTCCGGTGGGAGCAGAGCTGGGACTAACCAGAGCTGAGGGCAGGTGGAGGGAAGGTGGGCAGAGAAGATGCAGAGGATCAGGAAGGGAGCTCACAGGAGAAACCTGACATCCCTCCTCTCTGCTCTTCCCACAGGTGGCTCCCTTGAGGGCACTGGGGACAGCACAGACCCACACTGGAGGCAGCAGTGCTAGAAGGAAAGCAAGCTGCCTCACATTGCCTTTCTCCTCACCACACACACCCTGTGCAAGGCTGCCTGGTGCTTTGGGAGGCAGTGACAGGAACACACCCCCTGCTGCTGTCACAGGACACCCAGAAGGCCAACAAGACACCAGCTCATGCAGGATGAAAAAAAATGGGTGTAATTATGGAGCAAAAAATGAACATAGGACTCAGGCCTGAGCCTAGTCTCACCTGTACAGTCTGTCCTGTGTCCTAGACAAAGGAAAGGCCCCACCCCGCGGCTCTTTCCAGGGGTGCCGGTCCCCCCGCAGCGCCTGCAGCCTGGGCTGAACCTCAGTCCTGAGACCCCGGGGGCTCGGGCTGGTCAGCGGGAGGCGTGGAGGGGTCATGACCTCCGACCCGGCGGCGTCGCTCAACGTCCGCGCGCTTTGGTTGTAGTAGTAGCCGACCAGATTCTGTAGGCTCACTTTTGCAATCTGTGCGCCTCCATGCTGATCTGCGTGTCCTACTCCACCCACAGTGGAGCAGAAGAGCGGGGGGGAGCACGGCAGGGGCCCGGGAGAAGGGGCTCAGAAAGACAGAAAGGGGGCAGGGGGGTCTGGGTGGAGGGGTCCGCCTCCCCCCACCTTCGAGGGTCCCCTCACCCTACCTACCTGTTCCCTCGCTCTGTCCTGTAGATTTGTTTCCCCTGGTTCCCAGACTCACCCGCCCTGGTCTTGGTCAGTGTCAGGGCCCGGACAGGGACAGCAGCGTCAGGATGGATGGGGCGCCATGACCTCATGCTGAGACTCTGCGGAGAATCTGAGTCCTCGCTGGGGACTTTAGAACACAGAACCCAGTGGTACTGATTGGCTTCTCTAGAACCTGACAGCCAATAGCAGCGAGAGCTGGGCCGCGTCACTAGTGTTCTGCCGACACAGGTTGGGGAAGAATTCCAGCTGGGGAGACCGGGAATCCCCAGTGCTGAGCTTCTGGGCCCAGAGCCGCTCTGGTTCTGAGACCCTGAGATCTAGGCCGGGGCACCTGGGGCTTTGTCCCGATTCCTGTCCTCCCGCACCAGCACTCTGTCCAAGCCTGGGGGCCAAATCAAAGTTTCTCAAAAGGTTTGATTCTGGGAGCACTGCGCACTCCCACATCCGTGTGGACCTCAAGGTTATTTGTACCATGTGCATTCTATCTGTCAATATTCACTATGTTCCACGGGAAACAGTCCTTAAAGTGGGTGGCTCATTCCCTGTAATCCTAGCTACTCAGAGGCTTAGATCGCGGTTTGAAGTCAACCCTGGCAGGAAAGTCCCTGAGACTCTTATCTCCACTTAACCACCAGAAAACCTCAGTGGAGCTGAGGCTCAAAGTAATAGAGGGCTACCTTTAAATAGAAAAGCTCTGCGATATCACCAGGACCCTGAATTCAAGCCCCCGACCAACAAAAACAACAGTCCTTAAAAATACTTGATTTAATAGAAAAGGAGGGACAAAGGGTGACCAAATGCAGCAGTGGTCCTCACTAGACACTAATATTGAAAATAAATTATAAAACTTGTGGTGAAGAGAGGAGGGAAAGACTGGGAGAGCAGGGGAAGAGGTGACATTGTCCAAAAATAAATGAACTCTTTGACTTTTGTAACTGTAACCTTTCTATATCATCTTTAACATAACAACAAATAAGGCTTGATTATAATACAAATAAGTAATTTGAACTTAACAGAAACAATTGTTTTTGGTGCTAGTACTTGGGTTTTGAATTCAGGCCCTGGGTGCTGTTCCATAGTTTTTGGTTTTTTTTTTTTTGGTCGTGGGCCTTGAACTCTAGGCCTGAGTGCTGTCCCTCAGCTCTTCAGCTCAAGGCTAGCGCTCTACCACTTGAGCCACAGCGCCACTTCTGGCGTTTTTCTTTTTGCTTATGTGGTGCTGAGGAATTGAACCCAGGGCCTCAGGCATGCAAGGCAAGCGCTCTACCACTGAGCCACCTTCCCAGCCCCAAGAAATAATTTCAAGGATGAAATTTAGTGGTTTTTCTTTCAACTCAAGGCTAGTGCTCTACTGCATGAGTCACAGTGCCACTTATGGCTTTTTCTGTTTATGTGGTACTGAGGAATCAAACCCAGGGCTTCATGCATGCTTGGAAAGCACTCTACAGCTAAACCACATTCCCAGCCATGAAATTTAGTTTTAAAATGCGATTATGAAGTTCTTACAAATTTATCTCTTTCATAAATCTACAATCCTTTTTTAATATGAGCAGGGAAAGTAGCATTCCATTGATTTTCGTCACATACCAATAAAAGTATTGCTTATGTGTATTTCCATGAGTTCTTCCAAAACAGTTTACACTTTCACCACCCACTAAGGAGAAGAAATTTTCCCACAGCACCATGGTCACAGTCTAGAAGGGCTCTTTTTTTTTTTTTTTTTGGTCGGTTGTGGGGATTGAACTCTGGGCCTGGGCGCTGTCCCTCAGCTCTTCAGCTTAAGGTGAGTGCTCTACCATTTGAGCCACAGCGCCACTTCCAGTTTCCTGATGTTTTATTGTAGATGAGTCTCACTCACTGCCTGGGCTGGCTTTGAACAGTGATCCTCAGATCTCAGCCTCCTGAGTAGCTAGGATTACAGGTGTGAGCCACCAACGCCCAGCAGAAGGGATCATTTTGGGCAAAAAATATTTGAGGAAGGCTGTAACACAAAATGGGGAAGTAAATAAAGCAATGTGTTGTCCCAATACTTCCCTTTTAAACACATCTGTCCCTTTCCTTTTTGGAAGTGTTATCTAAGTTCTAACAATTTTTACTAGGCTAAGTACTGATGGCTCGTACCTGTAAACCTAGCTACTCAGGAGGCTGAGATCTGAGGATCATGGTTCAAAGCCTGCCTGGGCAGGAAACTCTGTGAGACTCTTATCTCCAAAAAATTACTCAGAAAAAGCCGGAAGTACACTGTGGCTCAAGTGGTAGATTGTCCACCTTGAGCAAAAGCAGCTCAGGGACAGAGCCCAAGCCCTAGGACTTGCAAAAAAAAAAAAATCTTATCAAAACATTTTCTACCATGTGTCATATATAATTCTGTCTCCCTAGATGACCTATAGCTGTTAAGGAACTGTATTATTCTGTCCATAAGATGAGAGGTAGTAACATTTTATTCTCTCAATGCCAAGCTAAAAATTTCACATATATGGCACAGGGATTACAAAGGGAAAAACAGAAGTACCACTGTCCACTCCTCCTGTGTTGGAATTCTAAGTCATCCATATTGCACTTGCTGTAAGCGCTGACAATCACGGTCATATTGATACAGAAAGCAGTGGGCACTGATGCATTCAGCATACAACACTGCAAAAATGAAGCAGCTTCTCTTCCATTCTTCTGAACATTATCTTCATTCATTTTCTCCAATGCTTCTATCTCAGCTAAGAAATCAGTTCCTTTTTCTGCTGAGATGTTCAAGTCTGAAACAGCATTGAAGAACTGCTGTTCACTGAGGGCTTCCTTTATTCCTCCCTTCTGGAAAAACTGAAACATTCCGACAGTCACAGAACAAGAACTCCAGGCCATGAAGATGAGTTGGTTCTACTGACTGACTGACATCCATCAACCAAACCTTTCCAACATGCCACAACATGGTACACTCGCTGAGGTTGGCATGTACATTTATTATACAACTTCTGTACCAAATGAAGAGTTTGGTAGTAGGCTTCTTTCATTTCTTCCCTACTGAGCTTTACTTTTCTTAATTTAGGGGCTAGAACTT
>NW_012267354.1:1114913-1116586 GCF_000151885.1 Dipodomys ordii
CCTGCTGGACACTTGTTTCAGGGACAGTCTTCCATTCTGTGCATGGAGGAAAAGTGACTCTAACTGTCCTGAGATTGGGGCAGACATGAGTCATTCTGACACAGCCTGTGAAAGGCAGGAGGGCTCATCCCCCTCCGGAGCAGAGGGAGGGCAGTGTCCCAGGGTGGGCCCCATTTTCCCTCTTTGGTTGTGTGAGTGGAGGGGGGACTTCCACAGGAGAACATCTGTGGTACCTGTGCGCTGCAGCATCTCCTTGCCGTTCTGCAGGTAACTGAGCAGCCCCTCCATGCACCTGCCCTCCAATGCTCTGCTACATCAGCTTCCTCCCACTTGGGCTGACGGATCTGAGCGGCCATGTCCGCTGCTTTCCAGGAGCTCAAGTTCCTGCTCAGGAGAGGTAGTATTGGTCTTAGACAAACTGAGGGTATCTGTCGGTACCCCGGGACGAGATGTCCGTCCCACATCACCTCAGCAGTACTGAGACTGGATGGCATGAAGACCTGCCCCGCTCCAGCCCCACGGCAAACCCCGCCCACTAGTGACCACCCACTCAACTCTGCGCACCTGCTCAGCTGGGGCCGCACACCTTGGATTTCAAAATAAACTGAAAATGAAACAGGTCATCATCATCGCTCCTCTCCCTGCCCTGGCTGCCTGCTCTTCACGCGTACAGGCCAAGTGGCTTCGCGGCTCCCACAAGGTATCTTAGATCTTGGCCTTGCAGATAGAGGGGTGTGACCTCTGACCCGGGCGGAGGTCACTCTCGGTCGGGGCTCAGGTTGTACAAGGACAGCGCGGTGTGCGGGTTCTTACGTCTGTGCGGTGTCCTGGAGTTCTGCGTCTCCCGCTCCCAGGACCTGGGCAGACCTGCTCCACCCATGGCTCCCGCCACGCGTCCTGGGCTCGGTCCTCAGTCTCCAGGCCTCGCTGTGGAAGCGCACGAACTGCGCCCCTACAGTCCCTTCATTCCCCCCCCCCAATCCCGCCCTGCCCTCTCCACAGTCCTCCCCCCACGGCCCATCCTCCCAGGCCCCGGTCACTGCTCCTCCCGTAGACACACAGCACCCAGTTTCCAAGTCCGAGTTACCGCCACCACACACACAGCAGCAGCAGGACTCCGTGGGAACTATAACCCAGGACCCCGACGACACTGATTGGCCTCTCTAGGAACGAGACACCCAATAAGGAGCAAGGAATCAGACCCCGTCACCAGTGTCCAGGTGGAAGCAATTGAACTGGCATTGGGGGCGGGGAAGAATCCTCAGTGCTGGACTTTCTGACCCAGTATCACCATGGGTCTGAGACCCTGAACTCGGGAAGAGAGGCACGAAGAGCGGAGAGACCAGCCCTGGCCATATATAGGACCCTGTCTCAAAAAAAAAAAGTAGGGGTGGGGTGGAGAGTTTTTCCCATGCTATGGTTTTAATGTGTCCTCTAAAGGTTCATGTATTGGTAACAATCCCTGAATTTATGCTAATGGTACTTGAAGGTTGGTCTCTAGGGATTAGAATTAGTTGAGGGCTAGAGAAGTGGTTTTATTATTATTATTATTTTTTTTTTGGTCCAGTCGTGGGGCCTGAACTCTGGGTCTGGGTGCTGTCCCTCAGCTCTTCAGCTCAAGGCTAGCGCTCTACCACTTGAGCCACAGCGCCACTTCTGGCTTTTTTCTTTTT
>NW_012267354.1:1117344-1130137 GCF_000151885.1 Dipodomys ordii
ATCAAATTCCAATAGGAAAAGGCGGTAGCAGGAACCTTTTCTGAACCAAAGATTTCATAATAATCTGTTAAACAATCTCCTACTCTTTGCCATCTTTTTGCATCTATGATTCCTACAAGTCCTCTATGAATGAGAAAAATAATTCTAAATTCTTTTTCTTAACCCGCGTTCCCCGTGTCTTGAAGGCCTCCTTGAGGTCTGACAGAAATAGATCATGTGACGACATTGCTTGTCCCATGGTGGGTCACTCACCATGCACCGTCCCCACTCTCCTCCTGGATGTGTCTCTCCTCGGGGTCTGTCGAGGTGATCTCGCGATCTCGGACTGTACTTGGCCAAGTTTTCTAGGAGGACGATGTTCCTTTCTTAGTCAGAGGCTCGTGCCCCACGTTGGGCGCCAGTTGTCCCGACCCGCAGGACTTCAATGAGGGCAATGAACCTAAGTGAGAAGGAATGAAGGGACAAGAGACACAAAGAATGACAACAAGACAGGGATTCTGATCAAGCTGCTAATTTTTATTTTTCACACAAGGGTATTTATATGCTTGGAATAAGAAGCTTTTTCATTGGCCGAAGCAGCTGCAGGGTGTTGGCTTAGGGCAGGGTGAAAAGGTGGGATTCTATAAACTCAGCCTCAGGATGTTCCAGTGAGATAGTTGGCTCCCAACAGTCATGATTCTTTTTATCCCCGATTGTGGGGCCTGAACTCTGGGCCTGGGCACTGTCCCTCAGCTCTTCAGCTGTCTACTAGCGCTTTACCACTTGAGCCTCAGCCCCACTTCTGGCCTTTTCTACTTATGTGGTGCTGAAGACTTGAACCCAGCGCCTCATGCATGCAAGGCAAGCAGGCTACCATTGAACCACCTTCCCAGCCCCTATTTGTCATGATTCTTAAACTCATTAAGGGTTGTTTTAAAGACATGGATAGTACCATTCTACAGGTATGACTTTACTATCTTCCTTCTCATCCTCCATGTTCCCTCTGTATGCATGGAAGACAACAGATTCTTTTCCTGTACTATTACAGCCAGTGATAGTATTCAACATTCCAGAGTTGACTATTTTATACATAAGTAAATGTGTCTTAAGATCAACTGCTTTTTCCACAGTAGAATGTTCTTTCTTTCCATGAAGGCAGGCACTCTGACATTCTTCTGAATAGGCATGCTGTGTTTTTTTTTTTGGGGGTCCAGTCGTGGGGCCTGAACTCTGGGTCTGGGTGCTGTCCCTCAGCTCTTCAGCTCAAGGCTAGCGCTCTACCACTTGAGCCACAGTGCCACTTCCGGCTTTTTTTCTTTTTGCTTATGTGGTGCTGAGGAATTGAACCCAGGGCCTCGAGCATGCAAGGCAAGTGCTCTACCACTGAGCCACCTTCCCAGCCCTGGTTTTATTTTTGTCCGTCGTGGGGCTTAAACTCTGGGCCTGGGCACTGTCCATCAGCTCTTCAGGTCAAGGCTAGCACTCTACTACTCGAGTCTCATGGACTTACCTGCCTGGGCTGGCTTTGAACCGTGATCCTCAGATCTCAGTCTCCTGAGTAGCAAGGATTATAGGCGTGAACCACCAGCGCCGGTGAGGAGTGGTTTTATAAAAGAGAGGACTGATATAGGGCATGGCTTTAGTGGTAGCGTGCTTGACTAACAAACTCAAATCTTGAGTTCAAGCCTTACTACTATAAGAAAAATGTGAATGAGACCCAGGCTAGCATGCTTGCCCATCTCACATGTATGTCCTCATCCACGTTTAGATGCAGCAAGAAGCTCCTCTCTTCATATCAAGCAGATATTGGTGTCATGTTCTTGGACTTCAAATTATCCAGAATTGTGAGCCAAATAAATTTATATTCTTTATAAAGGACCTATTGTTGAGTATTTTGCTGACAAGAAAGAGCCTATGACACTCACAGTCTTGAAGAATACTAGCTTGTATTCATGTGTAAGATGTTTATATCTAGCCATCCCAACCTCCTTTCAAGTTCTGGGGCCATCTCCACTCCTGTAGCTCCCACCCTGCCTCTACCCAGGCTCTGTGGCAAATGCAGACATTATATAACAGGTAGGAACAGGAATCCTTTTTCTTTGGATTCTCTTTTTTCCAGTATTGTTGAACAGAGTTTTCCATCTGCTAATATTAGCCAGACTTGTTTTCTACTGGTAGCTTAAGATTAGTAAGGAAACTAAATATGTAATTGTACCATCTCAAAACCCAACTAAGATTTACTCCAGAACTGATTTCCAAAAACTCAAGGAATGCTGACCTATACATGATGAAAAAGTGTAAAAGTGAGAACAACATAGTTAGAATAAATTTATTAACTTGTCAATATATACAATCTGAGAATGTAGAAAGATGTGATATTTGATCAGGCATGATTTGAATCACAATAATTACTGTTTTCTGGGCTGCTCAGGGGGATGGCAGAAACGATTAAGAGAAAGGAAAGGGCCTCTAGGAATCTAGACACTGTGATCGGTGACAGAGGTGACAATCCCTTGACACAGGCTTCCTTTGCATATATTTGGCTCAATGTACACACATCAGTGGCCCAGACAAAGACAAATAAAACACAACAGAAAAAATGATTAACAACAGCACACATTTTAATAAATACTTCAAAGAGATTATAATTCTTGCACCATACATAAAAGACAACAAGTATTAACACTTCCATTTTGGAAACAATGCAGAGATAGCATGAGACTCTTGCCATCCTGTTCCAATCAGCTAAGGGGATTCAGAAACTGGCAGGACAGTCTAGCCAGGTAATGAATGGGTTGAGGGATAATGTAGAGGAATAAGGGATAAATGAAAAAAAAAAAGACTCAAAGACTGTGTTCATGAGGTCTCCTTTCAGGGTCTCAGGGTAAGTCTGGATCTCATGCAATTAAGCCACAGGAAAGGGAAAATCCTCCCAGTGAAGGAAGATGAGAATTCATAGATAAACTCTTGAGTTCTCGCGTTGGTAAAGGTCACCTTCCCTCCATCATAATCCAGGGCAACGCCAATCTGCCTTGGACAGTAGGAAAGGATCTGGAAGGGCTCAGGGCTAGTACAAATAAAGACTCCTGCTGAAGACAACTTCAGAGTCCAGAATCCCTCCTCAGGGGTGAAGCTAAGAGACCCTCTTCTCACCACTGACTCTCTGGCCACTCCCACCAAGCAGAATTTGGGCCACATTCCATTCTCCTGAGACCATTCCTCCTCTAACTCTTCGCTCTCATTTCTGTACACAGGAGAGGCATAGCTATCAGCGATACCTAGGAACCCACTGAGATAGCTACTGCCAAACATACCTCTGGTTCCACCTCTGAACTTCATTGCTTCCTCCTCCTCTTCTCCCCACCAGACCCTGTCCACTTTCACTTCCCAGTATACTTTTCCCCAGGTGAAGCCCTTACTGCCCAGCACACCAGGCTCAGGATCAAACCGCTGACCACGCTGGTATTTGTTCATCCACAAGCCAGTGAATATCATACTCTTCCCATTGGGGTACACTAAGAGGTAGCCGTTGGCTGTCTGAGAATTCAGGACGATCTTCACTGTGGGGACAAGGGGATAAAGGTATGACACCATGAAAGCTATCAAGGGGACTTTTCTCATAGGCTATAGTTCCTTTCTGATAGTAGCCTCCTTTAGGGACCAGGATGGTCGTCGTGGGGCCTGAACTCTGGGCTTGGGCGCTGTCCCTCAGCTCTTCAGCTCAAGGCTAGCATTCTACCACTTGAGCCACAGCGCCACTTCCGGCTTTTTTCTATTTTGCTTATGTGATGCTGAGAAATTGAACGCAGGGTCTCATGCATGCAAGGCAAGCGCTCTACCACTGAACCACCTTCCCAGCCCGAAAATATTTTAGATCTTATGTTCACATTACCCTTAATTCCCATATTAAGATCATGGAAAGGCAGTATGAAAAGACCTGTAGGAGCATGGTGGTACTGAAATCTCAGTACTTAGGTAAGACAGGGGAAGGTCAAAGTTGGAGGTTAGCTTGGATTATATAATAAATTCCATGTCAGCCTAGGACACACACAGACACAGACACAGACACACAGCCTCCTGGTATGTTAGTAGACACCTGCAATCCCAGCTACTTAGGAGGCAGACTCAGAAGGATTGTGAGTTCAAGGCTGCCCTGACAAAGTTAGTGAGACCCTATGTCAAAAGCAAAATAAGGGCCTGGGATGTGGCTCAAATGGTACAGTGCTTGTTAAGTATATGTGAAGAGCTGGATGATTCAATCCTCCGTACTTTTTGTTTTTCAAATCAAAAGGCTAGGGGTGTGGCTCAGTGGTAGAATGCTTTCCTAGCATGTAGTAGGCTCTGGGTTCAATCTTTAGTTACACACACACAGACATACACAATCATACACACACACACACACACACACACACACACACACACACACCAATATACACCCCTGTGAGAAGAAATGGAGAGGGCCTGGGCTCCTTATAGTTGTGGAAATCTTTCCTCCAAAGTTCATAGTTTTTATATCAGAATAAAGAATTAGGATGGATTAGCACCACCAAGACCTTCCTATTTAAAGAAATGATCCATACATAAAATAATTTTCTCAGGGAGCTTGTGATTCTGTGTGGAAGAACTCACTTTGTTTGAGGCAAAAATTTGTCTACCACCCCCACCAGATACTTACTTGTTTTATATTCCAGATCCCTCATTAACTTTCCTAGAATGAAGGAAGAACATTATATTACAGTAAACCGATTCCGTTGTGTGTGTGTATGTGTTTTTTTGTTTTTTTTTTTTTGGTGGGTCATGGGGCTTTAACTCTAGGCCTGGGAGCTGCCCCAGAGCTTATCAGCTTAAGGCTACTGTTCTACCACTTGAGCCACAGTGCCACTTCCAGATTTTTCTGTTTATATGGTGTGAGGAATGGAACCCAGGACTTCATGCACGGGAGGCAACACTTTACTGCTGAGCCACCTTCCTAGCCCCAATAAACCAATTCTGACAGCACATCTTCCTAGGTTAGATTTTCCTTTTTTTTTTTTTTGGCTTGTAAACTTTAAACAGTGACAGACATTATGAAAATTCACATGAAATAGAGAAAGCAATGGTGTTGTTCCCATGCCAATATTTGCTTAGAGTACCTGCTTTATGAAAGAGTACACTGGACCAAACTGTGTTTTTTCCTCCTGTACTTTTGCACTTGCTAGTTAAGTTATTCTCCCACTTGAGCCATGCCCATCTTGTGTTTTGTTCATTTTTCAGACAGGGCCTTGGACTAGCTTTTTTTCCAGGCAAACCATGATCCTTACTCCTCTCTCCTCCCAAACAGCTGGGACTACAAGTGTCTGCCAGCACACCTGGCTTGTTTTTGAGACATGGTCTTGCTAATTTTTACATGAGCTGGCCTTGAACCATGATCCTCATGTTTCTACCTCCTGCAAATTGGGATTATAACACTTGTTTGGCATGATGAGGCCCGGTGGTTCCATTCCCAGTACCACGAAGAATTAAAAAAAAGGGCTAGAGCCATGGCTCTAGTAGTAGAAGGCTTGCCTAACAGGTGGGATTAAAGGTTTGCACCACCATACCTAGTCCCATACTCTCTTCTTTCATGAATCCTAAAGTCCTAGACCCAAATCACACTACTTTTCTATACTCTTAAGTAAATCTAAGATTTCTTTTCTTTTCTTTTTCTTTTTGGGTCCAGTCGTGGGGCCTGAACTTTGGGCTTGGGCACTGTCCCTTAGCTCTTCAGCTCAAGGCTAATGCTCTACCACTTGAGCGACAGTGCCACTTCCGGCTTTTTTCTTTTTTGGTTATGTGGTGCTGAGGAATTGAACCCAGGGCCTCATGCATGCAAGGCAAGCGCTCTACCACTGAGCCACCTTCCCAGCCCCATAAATCTAAGATTTCTTACAAAGTATTGCTAAATTTTTTAATTGTAGGAAAAGACATCTTTATCATCTTTACCATCTTTATCATGTTATGTTCAGTAGTGTTAAGTATATTCACATTATCATGCAACCAATTTCTAGAACCTTCCCAGCTTGTGAAACTTAAACTCTATACCCAGTTAAATAGCAGCTTCTCACTTTCCTCTTCCCTGAGGCTTCTGGCAGTCAACATTCTACTTTGTTTCTATGAGTTTGACACTCTAAAAACACATGCAAGTCGGCTTACATATTACTTGTCCTTTTATTTTTATTTTTTTAAAGGGATACTTGTCCTTTTAATGAATGGCCTTTTTCACTTAACAAAATGTCCTCAAAGTTCATCCACATTGTTGCATGTGTTTGAGTTTCCTTCCTTTTTAAGGTTTAATAATTTGAATTGCGTGTAGATACACATTTTCTCTGTTATTCATTAGTGGACATTTGGGCTGTTCTACCACTTGGCTATCATAAATTATTCTAATAAACATGGTTACACAAAATATCTATTTTAGACCATACTTTCAATTCTTTTGGAATATATTCATATTAATGAATGCTATGTTTGGGTGGGGGGGAGGGTCCGGTCGTGGGGCCTGAACTCTGGGCCTGGGTGCTGTCCCTCAGCTCTTCAGCTCAAGGCTAGCGCTCTACCACTTGAGCCACAGTGCCACTTCTGGCTTTTTTCTTTTTGCTTATGTGGTACTGAGGAATAGAACCCAGGGCAAACGCTCTACCACTGAGCCACCTCCCCAGCCCATGAATGCTATTTTTAATGATGCTGTTTTTAATGTTTTGAGGAATTGCTGTATTGTTTTCCTTAGTTTACTAGTATTTTTAGACCTGAATCTTTCTTTTGTTTCTTTTTTATGGTACTGGATTTTAATCTCAAGTGTTCTATCATTCAAGCCAAAACTCAAGTCTGATGAATCATCTTTTTGTGTGTGTATGCCTACACTGGGACTTGAGCTCAGTTGCACTCTTGCTTGGCTTTTTCAGTGAAGGATGGCACTCTGCCACTTGAGTCACACCCCCCACTTTTGGCTTTTGTGCTGGTTAATTAGAGATAAGTATCTCATGGACTTTTCTGGCTTCAAACTTCAATCTTCATATCTGAGCCTACTGAGTAGCTGGCTGAGCCACCTGGTACCAGTCCCAACTCATCATTTTTATCCAACTCTGGGACCTATTATGATTGTACCTTTGTTTTTAGCCTGTACTGTGGAAAGATTCCCTCCCCAATGAATGTGCCTGGTGCAAGTAACCTGCCCAAGATCAAGAGACTCTGATAAGCCAAGGCCAGAGAGTCAAAACCTAAGGAAACAGCAAGAAAGAAATTTCTCAGCTCCAAACCCTTTCCTTCACCCATCGCTTTACTATACCATGGAATCCTCTCAGTCCTTTCTCTAGAGAAAGAAACTTATCAGAGAATTCTTCTGCCCGCTTTTTGACTGCAGGGCTGATAGGCTTTTCAATCCAGAACTTCTTCCGGGGATACCTAGAGAAAGGAAATTCACAGAAGGAACTAGTGAAAGGAAGAATGGTGACATTCCACGGTCCCTCCCCCCCAGCCCCTGCCCAACAATCCCACAGTGGTTTTAAGAGTGGAAGCAGTGCTCAAGTGCTCCATTCCAACACCAGGCAAAAGGCAGCTACATAGTTCTGGAGAAGGGGCCATGACCAAGGATCCTCTACCCATCAACATATCCTTTAGGTATCACATTGAAATATGAAAGGGCCATTTCTGCCTTGAAGACCCTTCAAAACCTACTAGCAAACAAGGAAAAAAATAAAGGCAAAACTCTTTCCTAGAAGGAAAGTGAACTTGAGTTCTCTACTAGAAAAGCTCTTCCTTCTAATCCTTTTCTAGTTCTTATCAAAATTAAAAAAGAGAAAGAAAATAAAGGGATGTACTGTGAGTGGTATAAGCAAATGAACAAGCAAAGAAGCAGCACTTACTTACCTGCTCATTATATCACTTGGATCCTGGGAAGGAAGAGAGATAGATGACAAAGTCACGAACACAACCTTCTCAGGAGCTATCAGCAGCCCCCATGTGGCCCACTGGGGGAATGGCTTCTCCACAGAGAATGAGTCTCATAGCTGGAACCCATTCAGCTTTCTACTACAGTGTTGGTTTATAGAAACACATGCTTTTTCCTGCTTTCCTCCATTTGAATTATGTTGGTTGGTCCCATTTGTTCTGTCTTATTGCTCCTTTAACAACTTCTCTTAAACTCACCCCCCAGAAAGCCAGCTCTCTTCACTATGACACCTTCCTGGTCTCTCTTCCTATTCCTGTTTTTCCCAGCACCTACAACACCTGTCTGGACATACATATGCTAACTTTATTATTGTATACGTTTACCTTTGCATTTACTTTTCTTCTTTGTGCTGGTCCTGGGGCTTGAACTCAGGGCTTGGGGATTGTCCCTAAGCTTCTTTTGCTCAAGGCTAACACCCACAGCACCACTTCTGGCTTTTTCTGAGTAGTTTGTTGGAAATAAAGTCTCCTGACTGACTTTTCCTGCCTGGGCTGGCTTTGAACCATAATCTTCAGATTTTAGCCTCTTGTGTGGCTCGGATTATAGGTAGCTACCAGTACTCAGTTCATTTATCTATTTCTAACCAATGAGTCCAACCTACTTCACCAAGTGGAATGTTGAGCTCCACCTTTCTGAGAATCCAAGTCTTTATATTCTTCAAGACTGATATTAAAAACAACAACAACAAAAAAAACTTCTTCTTTTCTGAAGACCTGCAGGGCTAAACTTTAGCTTTGGCCAGCACTGCTGTGGCCACCAGTCTGGCTGGGTGCTGTAATCATAGATATGCAGACCTTAATACTTCAGTGCATGGTCTGTACCTGCTGTATTCCTATCTTGATTTGCATTTGAAATGTTTCCCATAGCCTCATATATTGGGGTTTTGTTCAGGGATAATGGGCTTTGGGGAATCAAATGGATCCTGAGTGCTCTGACCTAACCAATAGATTAATCCCTTGATAGATTCATAATATGATGGTAATATTTGGAGGTGTTAACAAAATAGGATTGCCATATTGAAGAACACAAAAAATGAGAACATCCTCTTTCTTGACTGTTGGTCCAAATCCCTTGCTAAGGAAGAGGCCATACTACAGCTTGAGCAAAAGGATAGACACAGTTTAACTGGTTACTAACCTGCAAAAGTTCAAGTGCTGGCTGCCGAACTTTCTTCTCTAACTCAGAAATGAGGGTCCCAAGCCGGACCACCTCCTCGGAGCCTTTCGTGATATGGCTGTTCCGCCCATCTATGAGTTCCTGCTCCAGCCCCACCAGCAAGTCCAACAGGTACTGCTCTCTCTCTCTCAAGAATTGATGGCCCTGTTCAAACACTGACACAATGTCTTGCCTGTGGTTCTGGAATTTGGTCTACAGCAAATGCAGGAAGAGAAGGATGATTGCTTCTGAGAGGACAGGAAACACTAGAACATTTGTGAGATCTGGGGAGGAGTCCAGAACAGGAATCCCTTCAGTTCACCTCCCCCAAAACACACCTGCCTACCATCCCAGAGCAGTCCCCCTCCAACCAGCAAACACACACACATACACACACACAAACCCCCCATACACATGTACACCCGTTCAGTCAAGATTTCTCTCACCAACAGAGCTTGAATCTCATCTTCTCCTGTGGACTGAAAATTCTGAATTCTATCCCTGTCTCCCTTCAGAATCTTCAGATGGTTTAGAATTTTACCCTATGGAAATAAACGCAAATAATCTCAAGAATAAGATGAAAATGTTTTCAATAAAAAGGAGGTATAAAACAATTCCACAGTGAAAACTGATATAATTTGATCTCATGTACTATAAAAACAGAGCACCAGGTGGAAACTTGTGCCCATGGTAAATGCTTGTTATCTCAGCTTCATGAGAAGCTGAGATTCAGTAGATGAAAGTTCTAGCCAGGGTACTGGTGGCTCAGGCCTTTAATCCTAGCTACTCAGGAGGCTGAGATCTGAGGATCCAGCCTGGGCACGAAACTCTGTGAGACTCTTATCTCCAATAAACCACTCAGAAAACCAGCTTGAATGCTTGCCTTAAGCTGAAGAGCTGAGGGCCAGCGCCAAGGCCCAGAGTTCAAGCCCCATGACCCAACCAAAAAAAAAACAAGTTTTAGACCAGCTTAGAAGATAAGTCTGTAAGACTCCATCTCCGTGCAAATAAGTTGGGTGTGGTGGCACAGTCCTGTCATCCCTGTTAAGATTGGAAGCCTAAAACAGAGAGAGGGAGGTCCAGGAGGTATGGCTTGTCCTGGTCCAACAAGCACAGGGTTCTAAACACCCCAGTATAAAAATAAATAAGTAAAGCAAGCAAGCAATGGAACAGATTTCACTCTTGTTAATGAAGAAAAATACAGTGAATTTTATGTTGGCTTAGAGCAGTTTCTTTGAAATAATCTGTTATATGGGATTGGGGGTATAGTTCATGTGGTAGAGAGCTTGCCTAATTTATACAAGGTCCTGGGATCAATCCATAGCACCACAAAAGACAATCTATATGACAATTTCTAAGGGTTATGGTGTAGGTTTTAGATATATTTACATTGCTCTTTTCCACACACCAAGTACTGTATCTTGTTGGGAGCTATCTTCTGGTATATATCTATCCCAAGAGGGAAATCAAGATATCTCTGCTCCCAATTCCTTGTAGCTTCATTCATAAGATACGGAATCAACAGCTAAGGAAAATGTACCATATACATATAATAGAACATTAACTAGCCTTGAGGAAAGAAGGTCCTGCCATTTTAACAATATGTATGGACTTGGAAGACATGATGTATATGGAAATAAGCAAAGTATAGTAAGGCAGATATCATGTGGTCTCATTTGCATTCCAAATCTAAAATAGTCAAACTAATCTAAGCAAAGAGTAGCATGGCAATTGCTAGGGGTTGGGGGGGAGATGAGGATGCAGTCAAAGTTTTAGTTATGCAAGATAACCAATTTCTGGAGATCTATAGTATAGCATAAGGTAGTCTAGCTAACCATGCTATACTGTCTTTTTAAAATTTGCGAAGGAGCCAGGCTTGGTGCTTATCTGTAATCCCAGAAATCAAGAAGCTGAAGCTGGAGAATCATAAGGTTGAGGCCAGCTTGGGCTACGCAGTGTGACCACAATTAAAAAATAAAATTGTGGCGGGGATAATGATGGAGGAGGGTGAGATTGATTGGACTACATTGTAAACATGTGTGGAAAGGAAACAATACAATCCCCTGACCCATGTAAGATGAATGCAAGCTAATAAAAAATGGGGAAAAAAGGGTATGTCTTTCAAATGTTATTTCAAACATGCACACAAAAGCAGCAACAATGATGATGACGTGGATGGAGGGAATTTGTGGATCTGTGGATGGTGATGATGTGGTCTCAGGTGTATGCTTGCTGACTGGGATGTCCGGCTTCCACATGTCAATCATGCCTCAAAACAGAGGCTTCAAGAGTGGACATTAACCTAAAGGAACACAAGACCAGTGCTGAGGTCCAAGGTGATTCTTACCCGATAGGACTGGGCAGCCTTCTCCAGGAGGACAGCAGCGTGGTGCCTGTGCTCCCGAGACTCCCGGCACATCACACACAGGATCTGCTGGTCGTCCTTGCAGTAGTAATGCAGCTTCTCCAGATGCCGCCCACACAGGTTCTCGGCTCGTTGCTCAGGTGATCTTTCCTCTCGGGGTTGTCTCTCCTCTTCTACCTTCATCCTCCAGATGTTCTCCACCAGGCTGGCCATCTGCCACACATGGCGGATATTCTCTTTCTTAAAAACTGTCTTGCAGAGAGAACAATATAATGGCTGTCTGGAAGATTCACAGACCTTAATGATGCAGTGGTAGCAGAACACATGGCCACAGTCAATGGTCACTGGTTCTCTCAAGTAGTCAAGGCAGATGGAGCAGAGCACCTCATCCTCCAGGTTCCTCAGAGGGGAGGCAGCAGCCATGATCTTACTAAGCTCAAGACTGGCACAGTGCCTCCAAAGCCAGGAATCACTTTCTGACACGAAGAGGAACATGAAGAGGAAATGTGAGTTTAATAAGCAATCAAAATGGAACCATGAGAAAATACTTTGTATGTAAAATTATTCCTAACCTTTTTTTCCCTTTCAAAATCCAAAGTTTCCTCTAGAACACTAATCAGGACAGGTTTCAGCCTGCAGAAAGAGATAGGTGTTAATAGCAAGCCACCTGCTCCTGGTGTAAGCTTTTCAAAGATACTCATAGATTTAACTAAGTGGAAGTATTCCAGAAGATCATGGAATAATAAATTTCCAATAAATCTAAAGGATTTCTGTCTAGCTCTTAGATAAGCTTAGTTCATAATAATAATTCAATCTGGGCACCAGTGGCTCATCCTGTAATCCTAGCTATTCCAATGGCTGAGATCTGAGGATCATGGTTCGAAGCCAGCCTGGGCAAGAAAGTCTATGAAACTCTTATCTCTAATAAACTACTCAGAAAAAGCAGGAAGTAAATCTGTGGCTCAGTAGTAAAGCTCTAGCCTTGAGCAAAAAGAAGCTCAGAGATGGCTCCCAGTCCCTGACTTTAAGTCTCAGGACTGGCCAAGCATGCATGGGCACACATGTGCGCACGTGCACACACACACACACACACACACACACACACACAAAACACACATACACACACACAAATCAATAGCAGAGAATAAGAATAGAATTTAGGACTACATTTTAAACTCATCAATGAGTATCAGACTTAAGCTACTACAAACTGCTAAGTTCACAGGTTAGTTATTCATATTTTGTCTAGAAGAGCTCATCATTATGTTTTTGTGGTTGTTGTTGTTGGTTGTGGGCCTGAACTCTGGGCCTGGGTGCTGTCCCTCATC
>NW_012267354.1:1131347-1137103 GCF_000151885.1 Dipodomys ordii
AAAAACTTAAGTCATCCATAAAACATATCAAAAGTTTAAGACAGAGGAATGGCTCAGGTGGTAGAGGACTTGCCTAGCAAGCATGAATCCCTGAGTTCAAACCCCAGTACTATCAGGAAAAAAAAAATAACATTCAGGTCATTAGAAGCTGAAGAGAAAGAAATTGGAAAAATTGGTTGAACACTTTCTAAATATAGCCAAGACATTGATTTATATAAAAAAAAACACAGTAAATGTCAAAGAGAAGTCACCCTCAGATACATCAAAATCAATACCAAGCTGATATAAACCAAAGACAAATAAAAAAAAACTCATGCCAACAGACATAAGAAAAATGATATATAACATGCAGGGGGAAAGTTATTCAAATACTGGCAGATTTCTTATCAGAAACCACAGAAGCTGGAAGATAGTGGGGAAATGTAAAGAACTGTAAATTCAGAATTCTAACCAGCAAAAGTATTCTTCAAAGGCTGGGAGTGTGGCTCAACGGTAGAGTTCCTGCCTAGCATGCATAAAGCCTTGGGTTCGATTCCTCAGTACCACATAAACAGAAAAAGCTAGAAGTGGTACTGTGGCTCAAGTGGTAGAATACTAGCCTTGAGAACAGAGAGGCTTAGGGACAGTGCCCAGTCCCAGAGTTCAAGCCCCAGGACCCTCCCCCCACTGCCCCGCCCCAATACATATTTTTTTCTTCAAGGATGAAAATAAACATAAAAGAATTGTCAGGTAAAGAAAACCTGAGAAATAGGCCACCTGCAAACTTGCTGTCAAAGAACTGTTCATGTAAGCTCTTTTATCAAGGATGATACTAATGGAAAATATGGAATCTTGGAAATTGAGGAAGAGCAGAGCAGTATAGAGATGCATATATAATAGCCTATTTCCTATCTTATAACTTATTTAAAATATATTGGACTTTTGGAAGCAAAGATTATAGACCTGTTGAACAAATAGATATAGCATATTAGACAAACTATAGGGAAAGGACCTACATAAATATGGACTTCTACATTTTACTTGAAGTCACAAATTCTTGACTCTAAGTAGACTAAGTAAAGTCAGGTATGTATATGATAACCAGAAACTACCTATTAAAACATAAATGTCGGGGCTGGGAAGGTGGTTCAGTGGAAGAATGCTTGCCTTGCATGCATGAGGCCCTGGGTTCGATTCCTCAGCACCACATAAGCAGAAAAAAAAAGCCGGAAGTGGTGCTGTGGCTCAAGTGGTAGAGTGCTAGCTTTGAGCTGAAGAGCTGAGGGACAGCGCCCAGGCCCAGAGTTCAAGCCCCAGGACCGGATCCAAAAACCAAAAATCAAAAACCAAACAAACATAAATGTCAATAGGTAGTTGACTTGAAATATTAAAAATATTCAAATAAACCAAAAGAAGGCAGGAAAAGTAGAAGTTAAAAAAAGTAGAAAATTAAAAAAGAAGCCGGGTGCTATAATCCTAGCTACTTAGGAGGCTGAGATCTGAGGATAACAATTTAAAGCCAGCCCGAGCATTAAAGCTTGGGAGACTCTTATCTCCAAGTAACCACCAAAAAAAGCCAGAAGTAGAGCTGTGGCTCAAGTGGTAGAGCACTAGCCTTGAGCAAAAAAAGCTCAGGGTCAGTGCCTAGGCCCTGAGTTCAAACCTCAGGACTAGTGCACATACACATACACACACACAAGGAAAAATCCCACAATAAAGCCTGGCATTGGTGGCTCATACTCATAGTCCTAGTTACTCAGGAGGCTGAGATCTGGAGGAACCAATTTCAAAGGCAGACCAAGTACACAAATCTGAGACTCTCATCTCCAAATAACCAGCAAAAATTAACTTCAGGGAGCCATGGCTCAAGTGGTAGAGCACCAGCCTTGAATAAAAAACAAAGCAAGCACGAGCCCCAGTATCAGCACAGAAAACAAAACAAAACAAAACACCTAAAATAAAATGGTGAGCCTAAATTCAATAATATCAATAATTACTTTTGGTGGGGGGGTGTGACTTATTGGTAGAATATTAAATATACATGAGACCTTGGGTTCAATTCCTAGCACTGAAAATATACCAACATTTTTTCCACCAGTGGTAGGACTTGAACTCAGGGCCTGGGTACTGTCCCTGAGCTTTTTTGTGCAAGTCTAGTGCTCTACCACTTGAGCTACAGCTCCACTTCTGGCTTTTTTTGGTGGTTGCTTGAAGATAAGAGTCTCCCAAGCTTTCCTGCTCGGGCTGGCTGTAAATTGTTATCCTCAGATCTCAGCCTCCTGAGTAGCTAGGATTTCAGGTGTAAGCCATCAGCGCCTGGCTTAACAACATTGTGAAGTATTAAAACACACCCATTAGAAGACAGAGATTGTTAGTATTTGGGTTTTTGTTTTTAGAAAAAAAACAAAACACTTATATCTGGGCACCGGTGGCTCATGCCTGTAAACCAGCCTGGGCAAGAAAGTCTTCGAGACGCTTATCTTCAATTAACCACTAGAAAACCCAAGTGGTGCTATGGCTCAAGTGGTAGATCACTGGCCTTGAGCTGATGAGCTGAGGGACAGCGCCCAGGCCCAGAGTTCAAGGCCCACAACCGACAAAAACAAACAAACAAAACATTTATATTCTATATCTGAAGAATTCATGTTAAATATAATGAAAACAATAAAGTAAAAAATGAAAGAACTGAAAATTGATGCAAAGGTTTAGATTTTTCATGCCACCTCTAATCAAAAAAAAGCTGAAAAAGGGGTGACACTGATCAAGATGCATTGGATTCATAAACTGCTTTGTTGAATGGCAACTCCTTAGTACAACTATTTAAAGATGACAAAAAAAATTGGAAGTAGCTATGTTAATATCAGATAAACTAAACCTTAGAACAATGACATTGCAAAGATAAAGTCCACAACATTATGCTACAGTGTCAACAATTCACCAAGAAACCACTATAAAATCAACATGAACACAATTAAGATGAGGATTGTGCCTAGTGTGCACAGACCCTGGTTTGATCTCCAGCACTACAAAATCCAGAAACCAAACCAAACCAAACCAAGATGCTAGTAGCACTGATATGACCCCAAATAGACAAACCCAAAATTATATGTCAACTTTAACTCTCCTCTCTCAAAAACAAAACAAAATAGAAAGTCAGTAGAGATCAATTCCTTGTTATATTGGTGATGGAGTCTCTTGGATTTCTTTCTGGCTGGCTTTGATCCTCTAGATCTTAGCCTCTTGAGTAGCAGGGATTACAGGCATATATGCCCCCTCTCCCACCCCCAAAGCCTTATCATATTAAAATCAGCTACTTAAAGGTCTCAGATTTCAGTGGAGATTTTGAAGAAAGAGAATGTCATTTCCTCTATTATCCCCATTCCTGGTCCTTAGTTCTTTGCCAAATTGTTCCAAATTACCATGGGAAAACACTGTAACCCCCATATTCTTCTTTTTCTTTCTCTCTCTCTCTTTTTTTTTTTGCCAGTCCTGGGGCTTGAACTCACTCATGGCCTGGGCACTGTTCTTGAGCCACAGTGCCACTTCTAGCTTTTTCTGTTTATGTGGTACTGGGGAATCGATCCCAGGGCTTTTGTGCATGCTAGGCAAGTACTCTACCACTAAGCCACATTTCCCAGCCCATATTCTTCATCTTTAAAGGGATGAAAAGTTATTTTTATCTTTGTGTTAGATAAAGTATCTCTGTGTGCTCTCACTCTCCAAAAATCCCTGAGGTTTCGGTATTACATCCATTTATTCTGCCCATTTGTGACAAGGTAATAAAGTCCACTTGCAGAATTGTGAGGCTCCAATAGCTACTATGGGCAGAAGCCAGGACATGACCGGACCTTTGTTCCCTTCCTCAGCTTTGGTTTAACCACAAAACATAAAATAAGCATGGATTTGGGGCAGTTAGGGAAGTGGGCTCCCCAATTTTGTCCCCCTCGCTATCATGTCCTTAACTCTGTCACTGCCACATTTGACTTTGGTGGATTTTGTAATTGGCATGGTCAAGTTTAAGATGCACTGTTTATCTTATTTTTTGGTTTTGAAGCTTTATTTAGCTGCGAGGATTAGTGGTGCAGACTTGTAATCCTAGTACTAGGGAAGCAGAAGCAGGAAGACTGTGAGTTCAAGGCCAGCCTTGGTTACATAGTGACACCCTGTCTTAAAAACACAAAACAAGGGGCTGGGAAGGTGGCTCAGTGGTAGAGTGCTTGCCTTGAATGCATGAGGTGTGGGTTCGATTCCTCAGCACCACATAAGCAGAAAAGGCCACGAGTGGCACTGTGGCTCAAGTGGTAGAGCGCTTGCCTTGAGCTGAAGAGCTGAGGGACAGCGCCCAGGCCCAGAGTTCAGGCCCCACGACCGACCAAAAATATAAATAAATAAAAAATAAAACCCACCAAACCAAACCAAACCAGAGTCGATTTGAAGGTGTGTGCCAGCCACCTCTTTGGAGAAGAACTGGACTGGGTTCCCAGCTGATGCGCTCTTTACGTGAAACCGTAAGAATGCCAGGAAGAGCTCAGCTGACCTCGGACCTCCTACCTATTAAAGGGTTCATCTCAAGAATCCCCACGCCTCCAAAGGACTGCAGACAGAACTGAACGACATTAGCTAAGTGAGAGTCATTCTGCAAAGCAAAATGCACTATGGAATGTTGGTATTTTTCACACCCATCACCCAGAGGTACTATTTCGTTTTTAGCTATTGGCCTGTGCCCCCCTCACGTCTCCTTCTTCTGATCACCCACCGTCGTCCCCAGGCCCGGCCCACACTCACCTGCCCGCTTCCTGGGCCTGGCTGGCCGGACTGGGGGACAGACCTGCGTCCCTGGGCTCTGCAGGGGCCTCCTGGACAACCCGATCCCGGCCCCCTGCCCGCCTCCGGGCCCTCAGTGCCACCGTTTGGCCTCTCCGGGGAAAATCCTGCTCCCAGGTAGCCCCAGGACTGTAGCCGTTGCTGGGGACCCGCGTGTCCGCCTCCGGGCCTCTCGTGCCCGGTGATCTCGGGGTGGGTGCGGTGGGTTCCGCGGGCTTTCACGGCAATCGCTGCTGGTAGCGCGCGGTGAGGCTCACCGACGCTGCCATGCGGGGCACACCGACACCGGCAGTCCCATTTTACAGATTAGCGAGGACAAGGCAGGCAGCGGCGCCAAGACCAGCAGGCCAAGATGGCAGCTCCCAGGAGAGCCCATGGTTGCTAAGCAACAAGGGGGGAGGGGGCCGAGACTCCCCCGCCCCCTCACACAGGCCTGGGTCCTCCCACCCCCAGATAGGAATTGCTGCTCTATGTTGAGTTTTCTTTTGCCTTAAAAAAAAATTCATCTGGTGCTTCTGCCATTCTCACCATTTATTTGCTTGAAAAATTCCAAGTGCTCTTCCCTACCTGCAACTTTGGAGGGGGTCTTAGGGTGCTGGGAGTTAATCTCCCCCAGTTTGGTGAAACTGCCCGAAGCCTAAATTATTTCTAAAATAGGAGGGGTGGAGGAAAATGTAGTGAAGATACAGAGAAAACTAGGGCCAGCTTGTCATCTGACAGACTGGGTAGGTAGCTGGAAAGGGGGGGCGGAGGGACAGGTGGGAGCAAGCAGGTGCCTGCCTGGTGCTGGTGGCTCACACCTGTAATCCTAACTACTGAGATCTGAAGATGATGGTTCTAAGCCAGCCGGGGCAAGAAAGTCTGTGAGACTCTGATCTCTAATAAACTACCCCCAAAAGTTAGGGCTGTGGCTCAAGTGGTAGAGTGATAGCTTTGAGCAAAGAAGCTCAAGG
>NW_012267354.1:1139108-1142482 GCF_000151885.1 Dipodomys ordii
ATCTCAGTTCAAAGCCAGCTTGGGCAGGAAAGTCTGTGAGAATCTTATTTTAACCACCAAAAAGCTGAAAGTGGAGATGTAGCTCAAGTGGTAGAGTACTAGCCTTGAGCAATTTGCAATTTAATCCTCACTATGAAGTATTAGGAGGATGGAAACTTAATCAACCAAAGTGCTTTGAGGCGGGATTTTTTTTTCCTTCCATTTTTGAGTTCACTTTGGAGGTGGGATCTTTGAGAAGAGATTTGAATTAGATCAGGCCAATAGGAGCTCCATGTTTGAGTCCTCTTGGCTTTATAAGCAGAGAGAGGAGAATGAGGGAGGCAGGCCTAAGTGTATGCCTTCCATGTCTTGTCATATGATGTCCTGTGCTGCTTTGGGACTGTGTCAGGAAGGACACTACCAGCAGATGTGGCCCTCAACCTTGGATCATAACTATGAATGTGTTAACACAGGCACTGAGGTAGACATAAGCAGGAATGAGGAAACACCCCTGGCTATAAGATTCCATTCCCCCTAAACACACACAGGCAGAATCATAAAACCAGAGCTGGCCTAAAGCCCTGGACCTTCAATTAGGCTAATGGCCCTATGTTCTCCTATATAAGAGGTACACTTCCTATATCAAGGCTCAACCTCTTACGGTGATGCTAAACTGGGAATCCCAGAGGATCAAATGTGCAGGCACCTCCTCAATGTCTTCACCTCCTCCAAAGTACAAGAAGATCACTTCCCACATGTGCATGGGCAGATAGAGGAAGTGTCACAAGGGGAGGGCCCCAATTTGGGGCCATCTAGTAACCTTGACCTACTGAATAACAATAAAACCCTCAAGCCCAAACAATTTCAGGTCAGTCTGTCCTTATCTGAACTGCCCACTTAATGTCTCAGAGTGTACTTTCATCGTGCTAAGTCAGCCTTGCTATCTTCACGCTCTGGGTGGTTCTTTCACAGCACTGGGGCAGTGTCTTAATCTCAGATGTTGTACCCTGGGAACCCAAACATCCCATCCACTAGTGACCAATCAACATAAACTTTCTTTCTTTTATAATTTACCCAATCTGAGGTATTTTGTTATCAGCAAGGGAAAATGAACTAAGACATTTACAAAGTGATCACATATCAAGGATATATTACCATGAGTATCAGTAAAAAAGGGTATTTAAAGGAAATATTATTCAGCCATTAGAAAAGACAAGATAATGGCATTGGCAGGGAAATGGATGGAACTAGAGCAAATCATGTTGAGCAAAATAAGCCAAGATCAGACAGACAAATGGCATATATTCTTCCTGATATGTAGATGTTAAATTCAAAATGCAATGAGATATGACAAAATAAATAGGACTGAAGAAACAAAGGACCTTTTCTTAATTTGTTGCATTGTTTTTAGACGACTCCATATTCTTGACCTCACATATGGTATATACATGTGCACAGAAGAGGGAAGCTGGGAGGAGAGCACAGAAAAAAAAAAAGATAAACAGTAAGGGATCAAAATTTTTTTTTAAAAAAAGCTCAGATAGGAAGAGATTAGGAAAAGATGCAGCTGATTAAGTTGGATTATCACCTTTCCAGCTCCTTCTAATTTCTAGTCAATGCTATCCTCTGGGGGTTTATGTTCTTTATATTCTTTGGATAACAAAAGTGTTCATTTTTCAGGTGATACTGAACTGATCCAGGACAAAAAAATAAAAATAAAAAAATGGATGACTTATCAAAAAATGAAATTTAAAAGACTAAACATCTATGGGCACTGAATATGTATCTTTCATATCCCACTAAAAAAGAACTGCTTTATGTCATTATTATTCAATAATTTTTTTTTTGTCAGTTGTAGGACTTGAACTCTGGGCCTGTCAGAAGCTGTCCCTGAGCTCTTCAGCTTAAGGTAAGTGTTCTACCACTTGAGCCCCAGCACCACTTCCTGTTTTCTGGTGATTAATTGGAGATAAGAGTCTCGTGGACTTTCTTGCCCAGGCTGGATTTGAACTGCGATCCTCATACCTCAGCCTCCAGAGTAGCTAGGATTATAGGTGTGAGCCATTGGAGCCCAGTTTAACCAATAATCTTTGTGGTAGTGGTGGTAGTGGTGGTGGTGGTGGTGGTGTGTGTGTGTGTGTTTTCCCAGTCTGAACTACAGTTCAACTTTCAGCTTTTCAGTAGTTGAGACAAGAGTCTCTCATGGACTGCCCAGGCTAGCTTTAAACCATGACCCTTAGGGTCAGTTGCGAATCACTGGCACCTGGTTCAAGAATCTTTTTTTTTTTTTTTTTTGTAGGTCATGGGGCTTGAACTCTGAGCCTGGGCACTGTCCTTGAGCTGAAGAGCAAGCACTCTACCACTTGAACTACAGGGCCACTGCTGGTTTTCTGGTGGTTAATTGGAGATAAGTCTCATGGATGGTCCCACCCCAGCTGGCATTGAACCCAGAGCCTCAGATCTCAGCCTTCTGAGTAACAAGGATTATAGTAGTGAGCCACCAGTACCCAGCTTTTTTGTTGTTCTTATTGCTGGTTGTGGGGCTTGAACTCAGGATATAGGCAGTCTCTGAGTTCTTTTGCTCAAGGCTAGCACTCTATCATTTTGAAACACAGCTCCACTTCAGGTTTTTGAGGGGTTAATTGGGGATAAGTGTCTCATGAGGACTTTTCTGCCCAGGCTGGTTTCTAATTGTGATCCTCAGATCTCAGCTCCTGAGTAGTCAGGATTAGCCACCAGCACCTGGCTTTAAATTAAAAAAATGTATTGTTAATATAAAGGTGATACCTAAAAGGGTGATAGTTACATAAGTCAGGTAAAGAGTATATTTTGTTTTAGAACATGCCACCTCTTCCCTCCCACACAATCTTTTAAACTGGTATCAATTTCCTACAAGTCAACATCTACCCTTTAAGAGTACTCTACCCTAAAAAGTAAGTCAAAGGCAAAGATACCAACAATTAGGTAATTCATTCAAGTGCCTGTTAGAAAATACCCCAATGCAACATGGAAAGTCATTACTTTATATATTATGCTTACACTTTTTTTCTTAGTCCTGTAATTTTGTTTGGATCCAAATTCTGACATCTGTAAAAGTATCACTGAAAAGGATATGAAGAAGCCAGGTGCCGGTGGCTCATGCCTGTAATCCTAGCTACTCAGCTGAGACCTGAGGATTGCAGTTCAAAGCCAGCCTGGACAAGGAAAGTCCGTGAGACTCTTATCTGCAATTAATCACCAGGAAACCAGAAATGGTGCTGTGGCTCAAGTGGTAGAGTGCTTGCCTTGAGATGAAGAGCTCAGGGACAGTGCCCAGGTCTAAAGTTCAAGCCCCACAACAACAAAAAGAAAGAAAGAAAGAGAGGGGCTGGGAAGGTGGCTCAGTGGTAGAGCGC
>NW_012267354.1:1142532-1195524 GCF_000151885.1 Dipodomys ordii
AACCCAGGGCCTCTGGCATGCAAGGCATGCACTCTACCACTGAGCCACCTTCCCAGCCCCTGGTACAGCTAATTGTGGAAGACACTTGAGTAGTTCCTTACAAAGTTAAACATGAGCCAGTAGCTCATGCCTGTAATCCTAGCTACACAGGATGCTAAGGTCTGAGGACCAAGGTTTGAAACTAGCCTACACAGAAAACCCCATAAAACTCTTATCTCCAATAAAAGAAAAGCATACCTATCAATTGCTGTTAAAATTGTGTACCTAGTTTATATCTCTGCTTTGATGTTGTGTGAATTTCCCAAGGGGGTTAAACAAACCATGTGCCTCTAAACTGGCATGGTGCTGACAGCAGAAAGCACAACTCAAATCCAAGTAGAATGAGTAAAAGGAGGGACTAAGAGGGGTTACTTACCAGGCAATCAAAAAGGAGTTTACCACAGGTCTGTACCTCTGAAAGAGCTGTTACAGGTACTCTCCAGAACTTCCAAAACCACAGGTCCCCCTTCCTCAAGCTCTTAATTTAGGTAGTCCTAGACTTATGGCAGAAACCTGTCCTACATCACCACCTAGTGTTTGAATTGCATAGTAACTATAGACAATTCGACACATACAGTGGGAAAATTGCTTATGACCTGTTCTTGCTTGTGTGTATGTGTGTATGCGCAAGCGAGCATGAGCATGTGTCTAGGGCTTGAACTCGGGGCCTAGGTGCTATCTCTGAGCTTTTTTGCTCAAGGCTAGTACTCCACTACTTGAGCTAGAGCTCCATTTTCAGCTTTTTGGTGGTTAATTGGAGTTAAGAGTCTCATGTGCTTTCCTGCCCATACCGGCTATCCTTAGATCTCAGCTTTCTGAGTAGCAAGGCATGAACCACTGGCATTGTTCCTTTACTAGAGGGTGTTCTGACATAGGATAAAAACTTATTTCCAAGGATATATGAAAAATATATTGAAAAACATATATATATGAAAAATCCATAAGGAAAGTAAAAACAGAACAATAAGAAAAACAATATTTATTTGTTTTTTTTTTTTTGGGTCTGGTACTGGGGCCTGAACTCTGGGCCTGAGCGCTGTCCCTCAGCTCTTCAGCTCAAGGCTAGCACTCTACCACTTGAGCCACAGTACCACTTCCGGCTTTTTTTTTTTTTTTTTGCTTATGTGGTGCTGAGGAATTGAACTCAGGGCCTCATGTATGCAAGGCAAGTGCTCTACCACTGAGCCACCTTCCCAGCCCGAAAAGCAGTCAATTCTTAACAGCAGAAAATTTGCTTATTAGTTTAAGTCTTTGCTAGAAAGCAAAAATACAGATTTAAAATTCAATTTAAAGCTAGGTGCAGGTGGTTCATTACTGTAACCCTAGCTCTCAAAAAGCCAGGTGAGATCTGAGGATTGTGGTTTGAAGACAACCCAGGCAGTAAAGTATGTGAGACTCTGAATTCCAAATAACCACCAAAAAGCTGGAAGTGGAGTGAAAAAGTTAAGTGACAGTACCGAGGCCTTGAGTTCAAACTCCAATACTGGCACCCTTTGCCCTCCAATTAAATTTAAGCCAGATGCCAATGGCTCACTCAGGAGGCTGAGAACTAGAGGATTATGGTTCCAAGATATCCCTGTCAGAAAAGCCTGTGAGGCTCCATCAACAACAATAAAACAGCAAAAGCCATGGCTGGAGGCATGGCTCAAGTGGTAAGGTGCAAACCAAGGAAACTCATGGCATACCTGTTACCCCAGCAACACTCTGGAGGCTGAGTCAGGAGGATTGTGAGTTAGAGGTCAGCCTGGGCTACATGTCAAGGCCCTGCCTCAAAATAAACAGGCAAGCAAAGTGCCGAGAATATAGAGACCCCACCCCATCTGGGGCTTGAGTTCATTGGAGACACACTCTGCCCCCCAGTTATTTTTTGTTTTTCCTATTTTCCTAAGAATCTTGTGGTTTTCCCAAGGGTGCGCTTTCCATCCATCCCATCCTCCTTACCTTCAGCTCTTGAGTAGCTGGGATTACAGACGGACACCACCAATGCTTTTAACCAAAGATAGAGATTTCTCACTGATGGGAATGAACTGCCAGGCGTGGAGCTTGCACAGAATGTCTGAAGGACCCAGTGGCACTTTCTTTCCACACCATCAACTACAGGAGCAGGTGGGTGTAGAGTCCAGAGCACACCCCCCACCACGGTGGAGCCCATCCCCTTCACCAGCTCTTTATTCAAACTTCCCCATCCCCAGCCAGGGAGGGGGTGATCGGATCGATTTTAGGCTTTAGTACCCTAACTGCACTCCTTCCTCACACTCCATCCTAACACCTGCCACCCACCACGACCCCACTCTACGCTTCTCGGCTTACCCTGACACGTGGACTGGAGGGGTCGCGAAGCCTCTCTCCAGCCGGGCGCAGGGGCCGGGCCGGGCCGCTGCCGCCCCTCGGCCCGGGGAGCTGCGGATGCAGTGGGGAAGGGGCTTCCACGCAGCAGTGCCGGACCCGCCAAGCGCCAAGGTCGCGCAGGGACTGAACTCGCCGCGGGACTGGGGCGGCGACGGAGGCAGAGCAGGAGCCCTGCGGCGGTCGGGGGTCGCGCAGTGCTCCGCGTGGTCGGCCTCCCGGGGCGCGGGTGGCGGGAACTCGCTCGGGGCCCCCTGGAAACAGCGCCCTCCGAGGACCCTGCGTAGCCGAGTTCCCGCCGGCGGGTGCGGGCTCTGCGGTTTTGCATATTCCGCGCCGATTAGCAGAGACACGGATACTAACTAACCAACCCTCAGTTTGCTCTTCTGTCTAGTGGGGACAAGGCCTGCTTATGTAAGGGTATTTTACGTGCAGGCACTACCATGGTAGTTTTCTTTTTGCAAAATAAACCCTAAGAGTATTTGCTTGCTAACATCCGTCCCGTCCGGCGCTGGGAGCACACTCGGACCGCGCTGGGAGTGGGGAGTCACATTTAACGCTAAGCACCTGGCAAGCGTCGCTTCGCCCAGAAGCGCCAGCTGACCCTGATCCAGTGCTTGGGAATCCGGAAGTGGGGGGGAATCTCAGAAGGCGGAGAGGGGATCCTGGCTACTCCAGTCCGATATAGGGGCCTCATGAGGCTTCAGAAGTTAGTCCCCAGTAAAGCCCGCAACTGGGCACCAACCCTGCGCGCCAAACTCCAGCTCCCACTGGGACCCGCCCCCGCCCCTTCAGATTTCAGTTTCTCTGCACCCGACCCGCTGCCCCACCCCCCGCGGCTGCCTGGGGATTTGCCCGGTGATCAGTGACGTAGACGAAACTAAAGTTCCCATTGGAGGATGGAGTTCGGCAGGGGCCAATCCCGGAGCTGGCCCGAGAGAAATCTCGGCGGAGGGCACCGAAGAGCCGGGAGATTACGGGGCGGGGACGCGCTGTCGCGCTGCTGGGCTCGTGGAGGAACGAGACCCGGAACACACCGGAGCGGGAGACGAGCGCCACGGGGCGCTGGGTTCGCCGCCCGGAGCTCTGGACCCGTGAGTAGCGGGGGAATCCGATCCGAAAGGCCGCGGAATCGCGATCGCACACACGCGCCTCTAGGTCGAGGTGATTGAATGCGGCCGCCAGGCCCAGGGGCAGAGAGCCGGGCCAAGGCCGCCGGGGGAGCTGGGGAGGGGGCGAGTTCGCGGCGTCCTCCCCACCGGCCGAGCCCCTCCCGCTCGCTTGACCCTCCGTTCGCCCCTAACTGGAGAGTCTTGTTCCGTTTCTGTGTCCGACCCCTTCCAGTCCCCGGAGCCCCAAGTCCGCGGGACCCGGATGACGGTCTGGTGGTTTGGAGCGTTGTAGGTTGATGGCCAATCCCGCTGCATGATCAAAGTCAGGTTTCCTTTCCTTTTTTTTTTCCTTTCCTTTTTTATTTTTTATTTATTTATTTGAACATCAGAGTAAATTGATGTTAGCCACATATACTTGGAACCGTGTCTTTTCCCTGCACATTTTCTGGCTATTTAGTCTCAGGAAAAATAAAGTGCATAAATTTAACTTTGTAAAGTAAGTGAGAGGGAAACACTTCAAAATGACCAGTAGATTCCAGATTTTGACACCAAACTGTGTGCTTCAAAAGAGGGAAGAATGACATTTGTTCATGCATGCCTGAACCTTCTGTTAGCTGAAATGATAACCTCCAGCATATTTTACCGTTTTAATTTTTTTAAAAATCACATTTTCTAAAAGGAGACTTTCTCTAGTCTTTCTCAAAACTGCGACTTTTAATATACTTGAGTTTTAGAAGTTTTAGATTTATAAAATAATAGAGAAAAGTAGTTCAGAATTCCCAGATAGTGCAAATCTGTTTTCCTTTTCTTCATCATTTCTACATCAGTCTGGCATATATTTGTATTGGTTCATTATTATTACTATTACTATTATTACTATTGCTGGTACTGGGGCTTGAGCTCAAGGTCTGTGTGCTGCCCCTCAGACTATTTTCACTCAAGGCTAGCACCAATTTTGCCACAACTCTACTATCAGCTTTTTGGAGTTAGGAGTCTCATGGACTTTCCTGACCTGGCTGGTTTCAGATCCTCAGATCTCAGCCTCCTAAATTGCTAGGATTACAGGCATGAGCCACTGGTCCCCAGCTTGGCTCATTATTATTGGCCTAAGCCAACAGTATATTCAGATTTTCTTTTTTTTTTTTTTCCTAACATCTTGGTTACCATATTGCATTTACTTGCTATGTCTCTTGGCTGTGGCAGATTTCTCAGACTTTGGTTGACCTTGACAGTTTTGAGGAATATCATTATATCGGCTTTTCTTCATTGTAACAAATTCCTAAGATAATTAGCTTGCAAAGAGAAAAGCCTTTTTATTTTGGTGCATACTTTAGGAGGTTTCAGTCCAGAATCAGTTGGCCCTTGTTGGATTAGGCCTGTAGTGGGGGAGGGGGCTCATGAGTGAACTCACCTCATAGACAGGAAACAAGAGTCTTATAAGCCCCTTCTAGGGCACTATTCCAGAGACCTAAAAACTTCCCACTCAGCCACATCTCTTAAAATTTTCACCAACTCCCAATAGTACCAAGGTGAGGAGCAAGTCTTTTCCACTTGGACGTCTGAGGGATAACTGTAATCTAAACTATAGCCTGTGGACATGTATATTGTAGGATGTCTTTCTATCAATATTTGATGTTTTCCTCCTCTAAAGCTGAGTTTATAGATTATTTAGAGGAGAATCATGGAAGAATTACCATATTTATATCAAGGGTTTCATGCCATTATCATGATTTATGTCTGTCTTGATGTTGATCTCAATCACTTATTTTTTAGGTTTCTCCAAGTTACATATTGTATTTCTACAAGTTGCATACTGTATTTCTCTCCCAGTGCATACTGTGTTCTTTAGCAGGAAGTCACATTGTTCACTCCATGCCTAAGAGTGAGGAGTTACTCTCCCTGCCTCAGGGCAAGAATTTGCATATATTACTTGGTGAAATTCTTCTTCATGAAAGATTTGTTCTTCTCCCCTATTCAATTATCCAGTTATTTGTTTATATCAGTATGGACTCAGATTTTAACCTTTTCTTTATAATCCAATATTTATTTTGTTGTTTACATTGTTACAGCTTTGAGCCAGGTGCCAGTGGGTCACTCCTGTAAAAATCCTAGCTACAACCGGCGCCAGTGACTCACGCCTGTAATCCTAGCTACTCAGGAGGCTGAGATCTGAGGATCACGGTTCAAAGCCCAGGCAGAAAAGTCCGTGAGACTCTTATCTCAGAAAAAAAGCAGGAAGTGGCACTGTGGCTCAAGTGGTACAGTGCTTGCCTTGAGCTGAAGAGCACAGGGACAGCGCCCAAGCCCAGAGTTCAAGGCCCCACAACCGACCAAAAAAAAAAAATCCTAGCTACTCAGGAGGCTGAGATATGAGGATGGAGATTTGAAGCCATCTGAACAGGAAAATCTGTGGAACACTTATTTTTGTCCATCGTGTGGCTTAAACTAAGGGTCTGGTGCTTTCTCTGATCTCTTTTGCTCAAGGCTAATGCTCTTGAGGCACAGCTCCACTTCAGTTTTCTGGTGGTTAATTGAAGATAAAAGTCTCACAGACTTTCCTGCCTGCACTGGCTTTGAACCACACTCCTCAGGTTTCAGCCTCCGGAGTAGCTAGGATTTCAGGCCTGAGCCACCAGCGCCTGCTTCTGTGGGACTCTTTTTTTTTTTCCCTTTGGGACTCTTACCTCCACTAAACTACCAAAAAAGCTGAAAGTAGCACTGTGGCTTAAGTAGTAGAGCAGTAACCTTGAGCAAAAGAAGTACTGGGATAGCACCTAGGCCCTGAGTTCAAACCCCAGGACGGGCACAAAAAAAAAAAAGTTACAGCTTTGGCCATGGATGCTCTTTCAAGTTGACATCTTGCTCCTCCTTTTATAATAGTGCTTTCTGTAGTAGTAGAAACAGTTTTACTTATGTGGAGGCTTATTTTTTTTAATTTTATTGTAAAGATGATGTATGTAATGACTCTTGAACTTCACACAAGCTGGTAAACTTGGCAAAACACTTTTTTTATATTTGTCAGTTGTGGGGCTTGAACTCAAGGCATGGGCACTGTCTCTGAGCTCTTATGCTCAAGGCTAGTGCTCTACCACGTTGAGCCACAACTCCACTTCTGATTTTCTGGCAGTTAATTGGGGATAAAAGTCTCATGGTCTTTCCTGCCCAGGTTAGCTTTGAACTTTGATCCTCACATCTCAGTCTCCTGAGTAGCTAGGATTACCAGTGCCCGGCAAAACATTATCTTTCTGTTAAAAGTTAAAGAAACGAAGGCCCAAGAACAGTGGTCATTTTTCTACAAGAGAAGAACCAGCTGGAATCAGACTTGGTAAGGCCTTGCAGACACTGCAGACCTCAGGTAGAGCTTCTGAGTTGAGTTTTCTTGGAGGTAATTTCAGATTTAGAGGTTCCTCCCTCCCTAGGTCAGAAAAAGAAAATACATGAAGTAACGTGGGGGGGGGCGGGGGAGAAATGGATTTTTGACCTTTCCCCAAAATTGTGTGTGTGTGTGTGTGTGTGTGTGCGCGCGCGCGCGCACGCGCAGAGGGAGACTGGAGGAGATGTAGGTAATCGTGGCAAAGATGTGAGCCCTAGGTTTGAAGCAGGTGTGTGATGTTGGAGATGGGACTGTAGTAAAAGAGAGGGCCAAGCTGGGTGCTGGTGGCCTCACGCCTGTAATCCTGGCTACTCAGGAGGCTCAGATCTAAAGATAGGGTTCAAAGCCAGCCTGGGCAGGAAAGTTCGTGAAACTCCTATCTATTAACCACCAGAAAACTGGAAGTGTTGTGGCTCAAGTGATAGAGCACTTGCCTTGAGCTGAAAAGCTCAGGGACAGCACCCAGGCCCAGAGTTCAAGCCCCACGAATGGAAAAAAAAAAAAAAAAGAAGGGACAAGATGAGAAGTTCTAAACCAGTGGATGATACTGATCCAATAACAAACCTGCTTTGGGCCATATTCCTAGAGATTAAAAGAAAAATCAGTGAGGTATGGCCCTTAGGTCTACTTTCTGGTTGGGTGAGAAGACAGGTAAAATACCAGTTAGGAAGCAGGGTGGTCATGTTCTCACAGACACAAAGTGTTCCAGAGCTGCAGGAGCTTGAGTAGGGACACAGCAAAAACCTCAATCAGGGGGACCAGTCCTGTTAAAGGTTTAGCTGGGCAGGGGAGGAGAATGGGGAGTGAAGGGTGTTTTCCAAGTTCACCTAGCCACAGTGGGGTGAGGCAGGATTTGGGACTAGATGGATAAGATTGTGTTGGGCTTTGTGAGCTTTGTGCTTGTGTGTGTGTGTGTATTGGGATTTGAACTCAGGGCCTGAGCATTGTCCCTGAGCTTTTGTGCTCAAGGCTAGTGCTCTACCACTTTGAGCAACAGTGTGTCATTTCCAGCTTTTTGGTAATGAATTGGAGATGAGTCTCATGGACTTTCCTGAAGCTAAGATTACAAATATGAGTTACCTCTCTTTTCACCCAATCAGAAAGTGGACCTAAGGGTCATGCCTCACTGATTTTTAATCTCTAGGAATATGGTAATTCACAGGTTTCACAGGTCTCCCTTGTGAGTTTTAATGAGAGAATAAAGGATGAGATTCACGTGTTAGGAAGGTGGTCCTGGGAACCCTGGTGAGACATGCTACACCTCAAATCTGAGAGGCCATTACTTTATATACCCTTATTTTCAGCTTCACATGGGAAAAATACTTTGTCAGTTAAATTATGATGTCATTGATCGTATTTCAGAGATACTGAGATGTGATGGCATGAATGTCTTAGTGTTAATAAAAATTAGTAATTTCTAAGTCAAGCATCAGTGGCTCATGCCTATAATCCTAGCTCTCAGGAGACTGAGATCTGAGGATCCTGGTTCAAAGCCAGCCCAAGTAGGAAAGTCTGCGAGACTTTTATCTCCAATAAACTACTCAGAAAAAGCCAGAAATGGAGCTATGGCTCAAGTGGTAGAGTGCTTACCTTGAGCATAGAGAGGCTCAGAGATAGAGCCTAGGCCCTAAGTTCAAGGCCTAGGACCAGCAAAAATAAATAAATAAAATAAATAAAAGTAACTTCTAGTGGCTGCAGTGGCTCAAACCTGTAATCTTGGCTACTTTGAGAGGTGGAGATATGTCAGTTTCAGGCCAGCTTTGGCAAGAAGTTCAGGAGACTCCACTCAACCAATGGCAGGGTGTAGTGGCAAGCAGAAGGCTGTGAGTTCAATCCCCAGTACAACCAAGATAGACATGTAAATCCCTAGTTGTTGGCATCTACTGGCTTAGATGCCCCCTTCTCCCAAGTATTAATAGTTACAATATCTCCATCTCTCTCACCTATGATTGTAGAGTTAGCTGACTCCATTTGTAATCTTTACAACACTAAATTTGATAAGCTGCTGTTTCTCTTCTTGATAGCCATATTGTCAGAAATCAGCACAAAACCACCAGAGATTTCTTTCTTTATTCTTTTCCTTTGTTTGGTGCAGGTCCTGGGACGTGGAACCCAGAGACTGGATATTGTCTCTCAGCTTTTTTGCTTGAGGCTAGTGCTCTACCACTTGAGTCACATCTCCACTTCCGGCCTTTTTTGCTGGTTAATTGTAGTTAAGAGTCTCATGGATTTTGTTGTCCGGGCTGGCTTGGAACTGCTATCCTCAGATCTCAGCCTCCTAATTGCTAGGTATGAGCCACCCGTACCTGACATAATAGTAAGATTTCTGACCCAAAGATTTCAACTGTTGATTCTGATTTGGATGCCTTTGATAACTTTATGTTGCATGGTAAATATACTGATGTACCTACCAGACTTTAATTTCAGTTTACCCCTATGAATGGCCTAGGTAGTCTCCCTAGTATTTTGTCATGGTGATAGAAGCCTAGAAAGGTCATGAATCTAGCCTTGGGCTGTGTAACAGTTTTGCTGAAGCTAGGTGAAAAATCCAGGTTGCTTTAACCTTAACGTAGGACTGTTTACTGCAGGCTTGGGTTAGAATTACAGTTGAGGGCCCAAGAAGATTCTGCTTGTGTTTCCTCAGAATTCCTAAGGGAAGGCCCAGGTGGCAGAGAGCAGGTTGGAGATCTGTCAGATCCGAGCAGATTGTCCTTCCTATGAGGACTCAAGGCCACTTTGTATGTGTTCACACACATACAAAATGTCATACAACTATAATGCAAGTGAACAAAATCAGCTCATCATCACATGAATGAACCTCATCAAGATGTCAAGAAAAAAAAAAGAAAAAAATGCAGTGATTATTCATTTCAGATTGAAAACTGGGATATATATATATATATATATATATATATATATGTATATATAGTTTATGGTTGTATATTTAGGTCTAAAGCTAAAGGAAAGGGAAGGAACAATTATTATCATTATCATTTATAATTTATTCCATTAGAGCCATTTTTTCAGACCCAGACTTTTCCCTCCTGGGTTCTCTACTTTCCTGGGCCAACCTTGGATATCATGACCTATAGGTAATATGTATCTTGCTGTTTTTATTTATTTATTTATTTGTTTGTTGGTTATAGAGCTTGAACTCTGGGCCTGGGCGCTGTCCCTCAGCTCTTCAGCTCAAGGCCAGTGTTCTACCACTTGAACCACAGCACCACTTCCGGTTTTCTGGTGGTTAATTGGAGATAAAAATCTCACAGCCTTTCCTGCCCGGGCTGGCTTTGAACTCCAACCCTCAGATCTCAGCCTCCTGAGTAGCTAGGATTACAGGCGTGAGCCACCAGCTGTACTTGAAGGCCTTGCTAGTCATTTCCTATCTTGATGGAGAGGAGGATTGCTTGCATTCCTTCAGCGCACACTTTGTATCGGATGTGCTCTGTCTGAACTTTATGTATTGGCGTCTTCAGCCAACCTTTGTACTATTACATGGGAACTTAACACTGAAGTACAGGGTGCAGCAGGGGCGGGGAGCTGGGTTGAGGGAGTGCTTGTAGCCCCAGTCTGAGAGGTCGAGACAGGGTTGCCAGATGGGATGGTGTTCAGCTGAGAACTCAAGTTGAAAGAGGGCTTTGCTATGCAGGAAAGGCATGGGATTCTAGGCAGAGAGAATAGTGTTTTCAAGGGTCTTGCAGGCAAAATTGTGGCATTTCTTTAAGGCGTGGAGAGGGGTTGGGTTTGGCTCTGGTTTGAGGTGGAGTTGGAGGGAGAGCGGGGCAGGAGATGAGCTGGGAGATGAGGGCTGGGCCTAAATTATCGTAGACTTTCAAAGGAAAAGAAGGGAAGGAATTTTGACGTTATCTGGGCACCAGAAAACCATTTAATAGTTTTAACCAGAGTGGTTACATGAGCACCCTGCCACTTTGTACTTCAGTGGGATGTTTTTGAGGGACAAAGGGAGGAGTGGCTAGAGCACTGGCAGCAGAGGTTTGAGTAAGTCTAGAAACCTTGAGGTTTTACTAATCCCCACTGTCAGATCCTATGGAAGTCCTAAAGGATCTTTCAGTTACATCACTAGAGGTAATAGATCTAAGATTCACAGGGACTTTATTACCTTCACTTTATTACCTTTATTTTATTATTGTTTTTAGTTTTGGCGATACTGGTGTTTGAACTTAGAGCTTCACATTTATTAGACACTCTACCACTTGAGCCACATCTCCAGCCCAGATTTGCTCTTTTGTTCTTGTGACCTGTCTGCCTGACCTACAGTAAGCACTTAATAAATAAATAGCTCTTGACTGTTGAATGAATTGTACTACTTGTTTGCTTCAGCTTTCATTGACTTCCCAGGGCTATTAGGATAAAGTTCAGAATTGTTATTCTGGCCCACAGTCTTGCATAATCTGTTCCTCCTATTTCTCTACCCTCCCCCTGCAAAATCCTGACAGTTTGCTCCATCCCTGCTGCTGATCCAATCCGTTCCTCCACTCAAGTCTGTCCTCTTCCTCTAGGCAATGGGTGGTCAGATCCCTCTTTCTCCTAAGGGTGGGGAGCAGTGGAGGGTGCTTCTCCCACCAGCTCTGTCTTCCAGTGCACCAACGATCTCACCCTCACTTTCCTCATCTGTAAATAATGGGTTTTCTTCTTTCCTGACCAGACTATAGAATCACTTGAGGAGTTTCTGTTTGGTTTAAAGTATCAAAGACTGGCCCACCACCACCATCTTGGTTCCTTTGGTCTGGGTATGTGTTGAAACCTTCCTAGATGATTCCTTATGTGTCATCAGAGTTTCAAGTCATCCCACTAGATAATAAAGGATTTCTTCTTGTATTCCCTGGTGCAGAGCACAAGACAATCCTTAGGGGCTGGGAAGGTGGCTCAGTGGTAGAGCGCTTGCCTTGCATGCATGAGGCCCTGGGTTTGATTCCTTAGTACCACATAAGCAGAAAAAGCCGGAAGTGATGCTGTGGCTCAAGTGGTATTGTGCTTACCTTGAGCTGAAGAGCTGAGGGACAGAGTTCAGGCCCCATGACTGACAAAAACGAAAACAATATTCTTAGAGGTAAAAAGAGAGAGTTCATGATTCAAAAATCAGAAAAATATCCAGGTACCCATGTGGACAACTTCATTTTCTCACAAGGCAGGGTTGCCTAGAGGCAAGGAAACTTTAAAGGCTGGTCTCATCCATGTCTCATGATGGCTCTCTGAGCCCTGTGGGAATCGGCACTGTTGACAGTGGTGTCCAGAGGCTGGCCCTGATGGTGAGTGTGGCCTGTGCTGCCTTCACAGCACCATTGGTGCTTCCTGGGAATAGAAAGTGAAACCCACACAAAACCACAGAAATTGCACCATCCATCTCTTGTGACAGCCTGCTGCCTAGCCCACAGCCACAACCAGGTCGTAAAATTTAAGAGTATAGCCACTGTAGCTTACATGTTCAGATCACTTGCTTTTTTGTCCTGAATTCTGTCCTCCAGGTTTGTTATAAGTGTCTCAGAAGTTTACTTCTAAGAGGATTTATTTTTTTCAGATTAAAATTTGAGTTTTAGGCCAGACGCCAGTGGCTCACATCTGTAATCCTAGCTACTCTGGAGGCCAAGATCTGAGGATCATGGTTCAAACTCAGCCTGGGCCGGAAAGTTTGTGAGACTCTTATCCACTTAAGCACCAGAAAACTGGAAGTGCTGCTCAAGTGGTAGAGCGCGTGCCTTGAGCTGAAGAGCTCAGGGACAGTGTCCAGGTTCAGAGTTCAAGCGCCATGACTGACAAAAATTAAAATAAAATAACATAAAATTGAGGTTTAATCTGGAGCCCCAAGGATCCTTAAATGGGGCTCCACAGGGCTGAGAGTCCTAAATTCTGAGATGATTGTGGGAAAGGGAGTCCCAGGTCCATGCTTGAGAAGGAGGTAGTCAAAAGAGCTCTATCCTGGAGGCTGGGGCCCAGACCCAAGCCCTTGTACTGTTCTAAGCATATGCATCTGAAGAGTCAGTGTTGTCTTTCTCTTCCCTCCCTCCCTCCCTCCCTCCCTCCCTCCTTCCCTCCTTCCCTCCTTTCTTTTCTTCCTTCCTTCTTTCTTTCTTTCTTCATTCCTTTCTTTTCTTTTTTTGTGCTGGTCATGGGTCTTGAACTCAGGGCTTGTGTACCATCTCTAAACTTTTGCTCAAAGCTAGCTCACTACCACCTGAGCCACAGCACTACTTCCAGGTTTTTCTGAGTAGTTTATTGGAAATCAAAATTGAGATCCTCAGATCTCAACCTCCTGAGTAACTAGGATTACAGTAGTGAGCAATCAGTGTCTTCTGAAATACTGCTCTGTGGCTTGTGGGAGCCCAAGGCAGCATGGAGCCCAGAGGAAGGTGCTAGCTGTGCAACATGAGAAGCTACAGTGTTGAGAGAGTTTAGCACATGTAGGGGCAAAAATCATCAGCTGTTGAGAAGAGCGAGGCTGGAATGTTGTCTTTTCCCTGGGGATTGGGCCAGGGCAGGAGTGGAGGCAGGGACCGCAAGTGTCTGCCTAACAAGGTGTGGATGTTCTCAGTAACACTTTCTCAGCTAGTTGATGCGGCTCACGGTGATTCTCACAGCCAAAAATCATGCTCAGCATCCACATGCTAAAATGTACTGCCAGAAATTACAGTGTCATGGCCTGCCAGTCTGGACAAATGCAGGTTAGGTATTTATTCATTCCCTTGACTTTGTAGGGGAGAGGTAAATTGCTGGAAAAGGGAAACAGTAGAAGGTAGATCTGTCTGTGAGGAGTGGCAGGACACTGCAGGCTTTGTTCCTGGCAATGTCTTCCCTGGTTTGCAGAATTGTAACTAGTTTCTGGCTTACCAAAGGCACAAAACTCCCCCCATTGGAGGGGCGTGGAACTTCAGGAGTATCCTAACAGGTATGTACACATACACCATTGCCAGGAAGTTGCTAGTTTCTTGGTTATTGGGTTCCAGAGCCTACATTTTGAACCTGGGTTATTCAAGAAGTGGATTTTATTAAGTGGTTTTATATTTTTGGTGATTACAAACCCCTGCTTCCCTCTTGGGGCTTGAACTCTGGGCCTCACACTTGTTTGATTTGCTTGCCCACTTTGCTGGTGCTCTACCACTTGAGCCACACATCTCTAGCTTGGCTTTTTTCTGGTTATTTTGCTTGGGCCGGGCCTTGAACTGCTATACTGGTCTCAGCCTCCTGAATAGCTAGGATTACAGGTGTGAGCCTTTTAAGAATATGAAAGAAAACTAAAGCCCCTTCCCCTAGGAAAAAAATTACTTTTTGTTTGTTGAGTCATTTCAAATGTAGTCATGAAGTTCTGAACAATGCAGCATCCTTTGCTAACATATATAATCTCAACCAATGCTATTAAGAAAGTAAGTTCCATTAAGAAAATAAGTTCGATTTTCAAATTTCTCCTAATGATCTCCAAACTATACTTTCATAGTTTTTTTAAGCCCCTCCCCCCAACCAGGATTCAGTCAAGAATGATCTCTCACATTTTGTTATTTTTTTTCTCTGTTTTGAAAAGAGCAGGCCGGTTGTCTAGTGTAATGCCTCACATTCTGGATTTATCTGATTGTTTCCTCTTGGCGTGATCCTCTTTCAGCACTTTCACATACAGCCCTCATTTTCTGTGAGCTGGAAGTTAAATCCAAAGGCTTCTTTAGGTTCTTTCAAGACAGTTTTGGCAAGAAAATTTCATCGGTGCTGCTGTGAGATGCACATGGTTCTCCATCAGGAAGCATGGCCGCTGGCCCTCTGGTGTGATGCTGGCTTTTGTCACTGAGTTAAGGTGAGCACTGGACTTCTCAGCATGCTACATTAGGAAGTAATCCATTGGTGGTACCATGGGGAACCATCCTGTCCCCCCAACTTTTCATCTCATACTTCTGATAGTTGTATTATTGATGATCCTTGTGTTATAATGACAGTGAAAAGGTGGTTCTTTCTTTCTCCCTTTTGTCTTTGGTTTGGTGGTAGTGTTTTTGTTTGTTGCTGGAGTCAAACCCAGGGTCTCATGTATGCTAACCACATGTTCTACCACTGAGCTATACTCATAATCTAGAAAGGTATATGATGGTTATTCCTCTTCTGCTTACTAGCTATGTTCTCCTGTGATCCCTAGATTTCTACAGTAATTTGCATGCTGTTTCAAGAGGTCTCAGTCCATTGGAACCTGGGTTAAGGTTCCAATGAGCTGAGCTCTTCCATAGTCCTTTTATTCCAGTACATTTCAAAATAAATCCCCATCTCCAGAGACAACACTGTCTCTTCCCCAGTGAAAAACCTCAGCTTTTAAACTTTTAAGCTATTCAACAAAGTGGCAGGAAAGAGCACCAGAGCCCACAGAAATCACCCAGAACCATTTCCTTCTCCTTTCAAATCCTTTTAAGTGAAAGAGCTGTTGAACCACCTTTATCCTCAAAAATAAAACCAGGAAACTGGAGCAGACACTTGCTTAACATCTCTGATATTCTTGAGCCTTGATGCTACCTTCATTTGCCAGTTAAATTTCTTGATCCCTTCCTTTGTGTTCCCCCCCCCCATATTCATTATGTCTCTTAAAGTCACACATATCTAAATCCATGAGTGCTTCCATTTGGAACTTACTATCAACAGTATAATAATTCCATACATTTGAATGGTACTTTCTCTTTATAAAGCATTTTTATATATTATCACAATAGATCCTTAAAGAATAGATATGCTTGCCAGGCGCCAGTGGCTCAGACCTGTAATCTTAGCTACTCAGAAGACTGAGATCTGATGGATTGCAGTTCAAAGCCAGCCTGGGTAGGAAAGCCCATGAGACTCATCTCCAATTAAACACCAGAAAACCAGAAGTGGTGGTGTGGCTCAAGTGGTAGAGTGCTAGCTGAAGAGCTCAGGGACAGTGCCCAAGCCCAGAGTTCAATCCCAACAACTGACACACACAAAAAAGAATAGATATTCTAACTTTATAAGTCTATTTATTTCTGGGTTATTAATGTCACTGTTGACAAGGGCCACTGAGCTCTATTGGGGCTCCATTGTGCTATCAGTAATAGTGTTGCCTGTGGTTCAAGCTTGCAGTTACCTTTGGGCCCCATTGACTGCCTTCCAAACAAGAGCTGTAATCCCTTTCCATGCATCGATAGCAGAGCAGCCACCCCCACCCACCCTGAGGTCTAGTGTACCAGAGCACATATGGTACTGTAGCTGCTTCTGCTTATTTACTCTCTTGCCATTACTTTCAACTCTGTGATTTGAACACTCGCTAGATTTGGGAGTCAAGGGTCTGGGGTCTTCTAGGTTTCCTTTTGTGGAACAGGCTTAGGCTTAGCATGCATGACATAATTATTTCATATAACCTGATGAGAAACTTGAAGGCAAATATGGCTCTCCCCTTTGATGGATGGATAAATCAAGGCTCAAAGTACGTAAGATGGCTTCTCTATTGTCATAGAGCTGGAGGAAGAGGAGACAGATTGTGTGGAGCCTTGTAACCATGGTCAGAAATGGGTCAGAAAAAGGTTAGCAAGAGCCAAGTCCTTTGTGGACTGAGTTGTGCCTCCCTGTAGCCGGCTGAACTGAGCGTTCCTCGGGGCTGGCCTCCCCGCCATGAGCTCAATTGGAACAGTCTGCTCTTGTGAGCAGCAGAGCAGAGCCGAGCAGCCAGGCTAGCTTAATGGGGGACTCAGAGCTGAGAATGTATCCAGTATAACCAGGCTAGATTCTGCTGATAGGTTGAATTTAAAGAGTCCAGCTTTCTAGGGGGAGTGAATTGAACCCAAACCACAGAATAGCCCTGGGAAACACTCCTAAAAGGAGACAACAACATACAGACCCTTGGTGCTTGTTTGGAGTTTGGGCTTAAAAAAACAAAACAAAACGTTTGCTGCTCTTAGTTCTTCACATCTGAAGAAGAGGAGCAAACTAATGCAGTCTTTGGCTCCGTCAGGACCATAGATGGACAGACAGTTTGTGCACTGCATGAGTAGGAGCAAGCACCCTGTAAACACTGATTTGGGTATGTATTAGAACCATTTTCCAAGAGTCAGTGGCTGATCGTTCTGTTGTAATTGGCGCACTGGAGCAACTCCTTGGCAAGCAGAAGGAAGGGGTCTTGCCAGGTATAGGCTCTGGGCAGCCCTGCTCTGCACCCTCCTCTTCACTCCAGTCCTCAGTTTTCTCATCTGTGGAATGAGGGGATTGGACTAGATTTCCTAATTGCACTTGACTCCCTGTCTGGTTTTTCAAGGAGGAGAAACCCCGCCAGTGAACAGAGGACCTCCCTCATTCCCCCTCCCTTGAACTTGAGCTAAGGCACTATGGCCACATCGGCCCCACTGCGCAGTCTGGAAGAGGAGGTGACCTGTTCCATCTGCCTCGATTACCTGCGGGACCCCGTGACCATTGACTGTGGCCATGTCTTCTGCCGAAGCTGCACCACAGATGTCCGCCCTGTCTCAGGAAACCGCCCAGTCTGCCCGCTCTGTAAGAAGCCTTTCAAGAAGGAGAACATCCGGCCCGTGTGGCAGCTGGCCAGTCTGGTAGAGAACATTGAGCGTCTGAAGGTGGACAAGGGCCGGCAGCCAGGAGAAGCGTCCCGTGAGCAGCAGGATGTGAAGCTGTGTGAGAGGCACCATGAGAAACTGCACTACTACTGCGAGGATGACGGCAAGTTGCTGTGTGTGATGTGCCGCGAGTCCCGGGAGCACCGGCCCCACACGGCTGTCCTCGTGGAGAAGGCCGCCCTGCCCCAGAGGGTAAGCCCTCCTTCCTCAGGACTGCACTCCCCCAGGGGCCTGGCCTAGACCCCTCTGAAGGGTTCTTCTAGCTGAGGACGCAGGCTGAGTCCTTGCTCAGAGCATCCATCTGTCTCCACTGCTTGTCTTTCCACAGGAAAAAATCCTGAACCACCTGAGCATCCTAAGGCGAGACAGAGACAAAATTCAGGGCTTCCAAGCAAAGGGAGAGGCTGATATCCTGGCCGCGCTGGTGAGTGGGCTGCTAAGGTCATAGTTCACCTGGGCAGGGGTGGGCAGGGTGAGCCAGGCAATAGATGGCAGCTGGGAGGGATTTCTAGGCATGGCTCAAGGAAGGATGAATGTGGGGCTGGTAACTGGTGGACCTGGGTTTTTAGTTATATGAGCTAGCTGTGTGCTTTAGGCTTTGGGTCTATTTCTCATCTGACCCATGAGTAGGTAGTCAAACTGCAAGGGTCCTGGTCCCCTCACCCCCGCCCCCCAATGACACTCACTTCAGCTGCAGGGCCCATGTGTAGCAGGTGCATCTTTTTGCCAGAGGACTAAGGAGGGCCTAACTTGACTCTCAAAGAAGTAAGGGAAAGACTTGATTTCCTGAATGGAGGGCAGCTAGAGGGTGTGGAAGGAGGGAGCCGGCTGTAGGTCCAAACTGAGAGTGAAAGGGAGATTAGCTTTGATTGTGGAGTGACGTCCAAGCCCATGGTTGCTGTAGGTGGAAAATAGGCAGTGCCTTATGTGCTTGATTAGTGATGGATTTTGGCGGGAAAGAGTGGGTAAGATGGTTCCAGTTTTCTGGAGGGAAAGTGCACATGAAGGAATGTTTGGGCCAGACTCAGCAAATAGGGTCTAGGCCCTGGGAAGGGGCAGATGGGGACAGATAGCTGGAGATAGCTATCAGGCCAAGGTGCACCCTCAAGCCCTGGCGTGAATGGGTGTCTGTAATTGAGCATCAGTCAGCAAGACTGAGGATTCAGGCAGACCCTGGACTTGGCAGGGGGATTTGGAGGCAGGAAAGGACACCATCTCTGAGCATCCCAGTCCAGTTTTACTGAGGAGACAGGAGTCTGCCCCACATAGCAGGATCGGCTTCTGCAGTATTATGGGATGCCGAAGGGAAGATTAACCAGTTTTTAGATGACATCAATGAAGCAAAACTTACTGAAAAGGGGCAACACAGATGTGGTCCAGGAGGGGAAAAGTATGTTGGCTTATGAGTATGATGCAGGAGATTCCTGCCAGCATCCCAGAACCCCACACAGAACCACCTGGAACCATAGTGACTCAACCTCAGCAGAGTTGGTTCTGGAAACAGTGGAGGGAGCTGTACCACACTAATGGAGTCTTTGGGAAGAGGAGGGTAGACCAGCAGCACACAGTGGCTTCCCCATGTCAAAGGCTAAATAACCCATGAGTGAGGGTCACAGGGAAAGAGCCAGCCCTGGTCCTAGAGGCCTCCTGCACCCCTAGGCACCCTTCTTCCTTTCCATTCCTGCAGAAGAAGCTGCAGGAGCAGAGGCAGTACATCGTGGCAGAGTTTAAGCAGGGACACCAGTTCCTGAAGAAGCGGGAGCAGCATCTTCTGGACCAGCTGGCCACCCTGGAGCAGCTGCTCACAGAGGGCAGGGAGAAGTTCAAGACCCGGGGTGTCGGGGAGCTTGCCCGGCTGACCGTGGTCATCTCTGAGCTGGAGGGCAAGGCACGACAGCCAGCTGCTGAGCTCATGCTGGTAAGAGGCTGGGCATGGTGGGGGACCGGGGGATCAGGGCAGGGGGCAGATTGCCACTCCTCTGAAGGCAGGATATAACTCTGACTTGTCTACTCTGCAGTAAAGCCCTGCTGTTCTTCCTGTAGCTTCTAGAACAGTCCTGTGCAGCCACACTTTGGTCATTCCGTTTGTTTTCTAAGTTCTCAGCCTTTTTTGTGTGTATGTGTGTGCGCCAGTTCTGGGGCTTACACTCAGGGACTAGGTCCTTGAGTTGCCTTTTTTTTTTTTTTTTTTGACCAGTTGGGGCTTGAACTCAGGACCTGGGTGCTGTCCCTGAGCTTTTCTGCTCAAGCCTCATGCTCTGCCACTTTGAGCTACAGTTCTACTTCCAGTTTTCTGATAATTAATTGGAGATAAGAGTCTCATGGACTTTCCTGTTCTGGCTGGCTTTAAACCACAATCCTCAAATCTCAGTCTCCTGAATAGCTAGTATTACAGATGTGAGCCACCAGCACCAGGCTCTTTTTGCTCAAGGCTAGTGCTCTACCACTTGAGCCACAGCACTACTTATAGCTTTTTCTGAGTAGTTAGTTGGAAATAAGAATTTCATGTACTTTACTGCCCGGGCTAGCGTTGAACTATGATCCTTCCATCTCAGCCTCCCTGAGTAGCTAGGATTACAGATGTGAGCCACCAAGTGCTCAGCTAGTTCTTATCCCCTTAAGGACATCAGCTTCCCTCTCCTTGTCCCCCTTCACCCTATTCTCGTTTTCTTTTTTCCGTAGTGCTTATCACTTACTACATAATTATATTTGTTATGTTGTTTGTTGTCTGCTTCCTCTGCTAGGATGTCAGCTCTACACAGGTAGGGAATTGTGTCTTTTTTTTACCTCTGTCTCCCAAGCTTCTAGACCAGTGCCTGGCATGTAGGAAAGATTAATAATTAATAAAGATATGTGGAATGAGTGGAAAAAAATTCAATTAATATTGAGCACTGTGGTGGCTGGACTCAGAAAAGAGGATCTAAACAGCATTTCCTAAGAACCCCCTTCCTCTTACCCTGTCCGTCACTATCTTCCCTCACATAGACAGTGCTGCCATTCTCCCTCCTGCTCAAGCCATGGCCTGTCCCCCATTATCCTTGGCTAGCAAGCCCACTTGAGTCTGTCTCAAATATCCTAGGAGTGTGTAGCTTCTCTCCTGTCTCTACTGCCATCACCCTAGTTGCGGCCATCTGCATCTCCCTGGCCTACAGCAGCCACTTCTAGACTGACCTCTCTTCTTCCATTCCAGCTGCAGTATAGTAGCTCAAACAAAGCAAGTGTATTTTTTGTCTTAGTAGCAGTTCAGAAGTAGAGGCTTCTGAAGACATCTGTCAGGTCATCAGGGAAGCTGGGTTACTTCTGATTGTTCCACCAGTGTCTAGGGATGTTGTCCTCATCACCAAAACTGTCCAAAATTCAGGAGAAAAGAGGAGCTGGCAATTTTTTCTTAAAGGACAAAACCTAGAAATTGAAGTGGTTGATGTTTTTCACATCCCATTGGCTGGAACTTAGTCACATGACCAGATATAATTGAGAGAACCTGGGAAATGTTTTCTGGATAGTACCAGTTATAACTCTAGGAGTTTTGACTATCAAACAGGAGAAAGGAGGAATACATTCTAGAAGTCCTTTATTAGCCTTATGGAAAGCAAATCACACATATCTTTCCCTTGCTTAACCCTTTGGTGGCTTTCTAGTTAACATGGAATAAAATTCAAAAGTCCTACCACCCATGCCTTCGGTGAGCTTGCTCTTCCTCCTTTCCCATTCGCTTTCCCGTTTCTTACCAGTCTTTACTTGGCCGAGTCTTCTGTTACCTCTAGTTACTTCTATCCTTATACTTCCTTTGTTTGTGTCTCCATTGCTTTACTAGAATGTCAGCTCGCTAGGAGGGACCACCTTTGTTTTGTCCACTGCTGTGTCCCTCCCTCTAATACAGTGTTGATTGTGTACAAATGCAGTCTTATTTGATCACATTAATGCTTGTGTTTTCTTTTCTTCTAGGATACTAGAGACTTTGTCAACAGGTAAATGAGCTTCCTATGTGTGTTGTGTTTATTCCCCTATCGTGTTGCTTCTCCCTGACCATGGTTTATGCTAGTGAGTGGGGAGTAATGCTGTGCCAAAGGTACCTACATCTCTGGTTAATCCTGAGTACATCCTTGGAGATTGGTGATTGATCTGCCCTTGTGCATAGCTCTGTAGAACCCCAGCTCCTGGGCCCACTGTCTTTGCTTGAGATGTGGGGCAGGGTGGGAAGAGGAGAAACCTGGTATAGATGGAGTCTGTCACTGGATCCCTGTTTTTCTTTTTCTTGTTTTATTTTTATTTATTTTTTGGGGGGGTCTGGTCGTGGGGCCTGAACTCTGGGCCTGGGCACTATCCCTCAGCTCTTCAGCTCAAGGCTAGCACTCTACCACTTGAGCCACAGCACCACTTCTGGCTTTTTTATTTTTGCTTATGTGGTGCTGAGGAATCGAACCCAGGGCCTCATGCATGCAAGGCAAGCGCTCTACCACTGAGCCACCTTCCCAGCCCCTTGTTTTATGTTTTTATTTATTTTTAAAATTCTTTCTTTGTGCCTGTCCTGGGGTTTGATCTCAGGGTTTGGGCTCTGTCCCTGAGCTTCTTTTGCTCAAGGCTAGTGCTCTACCACTTAAGCTATAGCTCCACTTCTGGCTTTTGTGGTAATTATTGTAGATAAGAGTCTCACAGACTTTACTGCCTGGTTTGGCTTTGAACCACCAGCCTCAGATCTCAGCTTCCTGAGTATCTAGGATTACAGGTGTGAGCCACTGGCATCCAGTGGGAGATAGAATCTTTAATTAAATCTTCATAATTGTCATGAGGATAAGCAAGAAGAGTCTAGTCACAGGTTATTATGTGTCCGTCTCCTCAGGTATCCACGGAAGAAGTTCTGGATTGGGAAACCCATCCCTCACATGGTTAAAAGAAAGACAGGAGAATTCTCGGATAAGCTTCTCTCTCTGCAGCGAGGCCTGACACAATTCCAAGGTAAGGTTGGAAAGCACCCATCAGGATGGGCCACCGTGTAGAACCAGGCCACTTGGCTATTCAGTGTCCTCTTTCCCCACCTCCCTCTTCAGAGAGGTTGCTGCCTCTTCCTTGCCATCCAGGATGGAACCTTGTGTCACGTACTTAATACCATCCTAGTAAAAAGTGGGCAACTATTTGGTGGGCTTGAAAGTCACTACTGTCCTTTCTATTTTTTTCCCCCTTAGGAAAGCTGCTGAGAGACTTGGAATATAAGACAGGTGAGTCTATAAATATTCTTCCCAGATTTACCTCAAATAAAGAAAAGTCCCCCTAAAGAAATTCTCACTTGGCATTTCTCCTCCTCTACTCTCCATGGACTTGCTCGATGGTCAACCCTTCTGTGTACCATGTTTGGTTATTTGATCCTATACCATCTGTCCTTTTTCTATGGCTGAGTTTCTTCTCATTGCTTGACTATGTGCTCCTATATTGAGAGAAATAGCAGTAGCACCCTAAGTCCAGAAGTCTCTTGCTGAGCCCCATACTGTGTACCCATAACATCTGCTTCCCAGTTCTGCTCTACCACGTAGCTCCAAGAGACATTAGTCACATAGTCCAAGAGGTAAATAGCATCCCTTGGCTTTTGCAGTGTGACAGTCTTGCCACGGAGATCGGGGGACCCTTTCCAGCTCACTAGTGACACTTACTTTCTTCCCTTGTTCCCACAGTAAGTGTCACCCTGGACCCACAGTCAGCCAGCGGGTATCTGCAGCTGTCAGAAGACTGGAAATGTGTGACCTACACCAGCCTGTACCAGGGCTCCTCCCTGTATCCCCAACAGTTTGATTGTGAGCCAGGGGTGCTAGGCAGTAAGGGCTTCACCTGGGGCAAGGTGTACTGGGAAGTGGAGGTGGAAAGGGAGGGCTGGTCTGAGGATGAAGATGATGGAGAGGAGGAGGAGCAAGGGGAGGAGGAGGAGGAAGAAGAGGAAGCTGGCTACGAGGACGGATACGATGAGTGGGAAACAGACGAAGATGAGGAATCGTTGGGAGATGAAGAAGAAGAGGAGGAGGAAGAAGAGGAAGCTGGCTACGAGGACGGATACGATGAGTGGGAAACAGACGAAGATGAGGAATCGTTGGGAGATGAAGAAGAAGAGGAGGAGGAAGAAGAGGAGGAAGTTCTGGAAAGCTGCATGGTGGGGGTGGCCAGAGACACTGTGAAGAGAAAGGGAGACCTCTCCCTGCGGCCAGAGGATGGTGTGTGGGCGCTGCGCCTCTCCTCTTCAGGCATCTGGGCCAACACCAGCCCCGAGGCCCAACTTTTCCCAGCGCTGCGGCCCCGGAGAGTGGGCATCGCCCTGGATTACGAAGGAGGCACCGTGACTTTCACTAATGCAGAGTCACAGGAACTCATCTACACGTTTACCACCACCTTCACCCGCCGGCTGGTCCCCTTCCTGTGGCTCAAGTGGCCAGGAACACGTCTCCTTCTGAGACCTTAAGTCCCAGCACTAGCCTGGGCCCCACACCCAAAGAAGCTTTACTTCTATGGGCTTCCAGGACTCTGTGATGGAGAAGTGGTGCCTGGTTCGAGCCCCTGGAGCAGGGGAGACGAAGGACCCAAATCCACTGTCACCTACCTCCCCATGGCGGTGGTTCGAGCCTCACTCAGTGCTGTTGTACTGCCCTAATTGGGCTCTTCCCCACCCTGCTGGTTTCCATGGGACCTTCTGCCCCTGAAGACCATGAGAACTCCCTTCCTCATGCCGGACCACCCTTTGCCCCAGCTCGCGTGGTGGAATAAGGAGCTGAGGCAGCATTTTCTGGTTCAATGTGGCATTCTGTGCCAGCTGGCCTGGGAAATGAGGATTGCTTATACCTGAGGCTGTTTGCTGTTTTCAGACCCCCCTATAGGTTCCCCTTGCTTGAATTTACTCTTGCCAATCTTCCATTTTAAGCAGACCTCCTCTTACCCTAACTCAACTAGATGCTACATGATGCTGGAAATACTGACTGCAAATCCACTGAGGCTCCCGTGACATTTCAGTTGACCACCTGGAGCCAATGGGGATTATTTGATGAAGCTCATGAGCGTCGCAAGATTGCCACAGGTCATGAGGTGGGGTTCTCTGTAGCTACCTGTGGTTTTAGAGGAAGGATCTAGATATATGTGACTTGGGGGGGTAATATGCAATCTATAAAACATTCCCTCTGCAGATTAGTCTTTGTGACGTATCACTCAACCTGGGAATCTAAAAACACCAGGTCAGATACCCAGGTGAGTAAAATCTCTTCTGCCTTGGAGGATCTGATCAGTATCTCCAGGACTTCTGCCACCAGCCCTCTTCAGTGGCCGGGCTCTTTTTTAGGAGAGGGAAGGAAGGCAGAGGAGTCGACAACAGGGCCCTCGATCTTCATGTCAGGAAAGATCTCAAGTGTCTTTGTACTGCCTGTGGGTCCAACCCCCATCCCAGACCAATCCAGTCACCTGTAGTGACACAGTTGAACACAGGCTCCTGCTCCAGCCAAAGTCAGGTCCCGGTTTTTGTCCTTATCCATTCCAGTTGTTCTACCTGTTTCCTGTTTATCCAAGTTTTGACTCCTCCCCCCTGCTCTGAGAGACTGCTCCCAGCCACTCTGCATCTGGGTGGTATCTTAGCCACCACACTGTCCCGGAGTTGCCCACGTTGTATATATCACATGCTGCCTGAGTCCCACATACATCTTACTTCTGCCTCTAGTTTTGTAAGCTCCTGGAAGGTGGATGCCATCTCTTAATACTTGTATTCTCCAAGGCACCTAGTGCAGTGCTGGGCGCAGAGTAGGTGCTCAATAAAGACTTGTTTAATGAACAGACTGGAGAGATGAATGTTTACTTGTAATTTTTACTTTTTCCTGGTCAGTCTTGGTGAAAGGCTTTGTCAACATGACAGAGGGAGGGAAATTGGTGCTTTTCGAAGCTGACTGAACAAGAAGTTTTACCAATATGTGATAAGAAAACAGTTCATTCAGGTATCACCAGAGCAGTTATTACCAAGCAAGGACACATTTTTTAACAAAGCAGTTTAACATTTTGGAGAAATTTTACCAGATTATCACATTGTCAATATCTGAGGTTGAAGAATCTTTTTTTTTTTGCTGGTCATGGGACCTGAACTCAGCCTGGGCACTGTCCCTCAGCTCTTCACCTCAAGGCTAGCGCTCAACCACTTGAGCCACAGTGCCACTTCCGGCTTTTTCTTATGTGGTACTGAGGAATCAAACCCAGGGCCTCATGAATGCAAGGCAAACACTCTACCACTGAGCCACCTTCCCAGCCCCAGTTGAAGAATCTTGAAAGGATCTTCTGTCATAAATAACATTTGTAAGAACAGGGTGGGTTATAGTCACAAGTTGTCACTATACTGTACCTGAACTAGTAGTGTTCTTAGTGCTCTTGGCAGGACACCGAGAACATGCTAGCTCAGGCAACATGGCTCACTGCTTCCTGACCTCCTTTGATGAACAACTGCAACTTAGTGGGGCTGGCTTTCCCACGACTAGGCACAGGAATTCTGCTGGTCGATGGCAAGATAAAAGAGCGGTCTTTCTTTAAAACAACATATGGCAGAAGGAATCTTGAAGCCATCAATATGGTGCATGGAATGTTTTACTTTGATAGCAGTATTGATGGTTTTGCTTTTGTACCCATGTCTTGGTCCTTTTCAACAAGACATTTTCCAATATGTTAAAAGTTCAAGGTTCTAGGTTATATGCATGAGATGAATCTTGTTACTATGCAAATATGCTCTATTTTTATTAGAATTTTGTTTCATGGTTCTAGTACTTTATATTAGCATTTTGTCACAAAGTATGAATAAGTGATAGGCAAATCTGAATTAAAAAATGTGTGACTAAGCCAGGCGCTGGTGGCTCAGGCCTGTAATCCTAGCTACTTAGGAGGCTGAGATCTGAGGATCACGGTTCAAAGCCAGCCCAGGAAGGAAAGTCTGTGAGACTCTCATCTCCAATAGACCACTAGAAAACCAGAAGTGGCACTGTGGCTCAAGAGGTAGAGTGCTCGCCTTGAGCTGAAAAGTTGAATGACAGTGCCCAGGCCCAGAGTTTGACTCACAACCAACCAGAAAGAAGTGTAACTAAAATGTTATATTCTTTTTTTTGGATGCCAGTACTGGAGCTTGAACTCAGAGCCTGGGACCATTGTCCCTGAGCCTTTTTTGCTCAAGGATAGCACTTTACCACTTGAGCTAGAGCTCCATTCTAGCTGTTTGCTGGTTAATTGGAGTCTCATAGACTTTTTCTACCTGGGGTGGCTTTGAACTACTAGCCTCTTGAGTACCTAGTAGTACATGAGTGAGCCATGGGTGCTTGGCTCCAGTTATTTTTGTAACTTAATGAATTGCTAGATTGATTAAAGCTTAGAATTGTTTCCAGTTCCAGAAAAAAATGTGTTCCTTTTATCATAATGTGTCCTTTTTCTTAATACTTCTTTCATTAAAGAATATTTTTTGTGACGATGTAGTTACCTCAACTTGCAGATAAGTTTTACCAGAATGTGAATCCCTATTTCTCTAGCCTACTCATAATTCTCTCATTAAAGTATATTTTCTCAGCTGGGTGCTGGTGGCTCAGAACCATAATCCTAGCTACTCAGGAGGCTAAGATCTGAGGATTGCAAGCCAAAGCCAGCCCAGGCAGGAAAGTCTGTGAGACTCCAGAGAACTGGAAGTGGAGTTGTGGTTCAAAGTGTAGAGGGTTAGCCTTGAGCAGAAAAGCTCAAGGCCCCCAGTTTAAGTCCCATCAAAAAAAATTTTTTTTTCTGATACTGACATGTTTACATCAACTTTCCTTTCGTGATCATTGCATAGTATATGTGTGTGTATGTGTTCTTATATATGCATATATATATATGTATGTATATATATATGTGTGTGTGTGTGTATATATATATATATATATATTTGCTGATCCTGGGGCTTGAATTCAAGGCCAGACACTGTCCTTGAGCTTCTCGCCAGGTACCAGTGGCCTGTAAATGTAGCACCTCAGGAGGCTGGGATCTGAGGATCACAGATCAAAACCAGCCCAAGCAGAAAGTCCCTGTGAGATTCTCATCTCCAATAAATCACTCAAAAACCAGAGGTGGCACTCTGACTTAAATGGTAGAGCACTAGCCTTGAGCACAAAGAGGCTTAGGGACAGCACCCAGGCCCTAAGTTCAAGCCCCTCAACCAAGAAAAAAATGACCTCAACCAACAAGATAAATGTAGTGCTTGTTGGCTATAATCCCAGCCACATGGGAGGCAGAGAGGATAATCATGCCCTGGACAAAAACAAAAGACTTGAAAAATAACGAAAAAAAGAGATGGGGATGTATGGCTTAAGTGGTAGAGCACCTGCCTAGCAAGCATAAGGTTCAAGGCTTGGAGTTCAAACCCCAGTATTAAAAAGGGGAGGGGGCACAGAAAAAGGATGAGAAGTCATAAAACTGTGATAGAAACACACTGATCTACACAGTGGATACAAACAGGATGATCTCAGAGTTCAGAGAAGACACTGGCTCCTTGTTTGGAGAAGAAATCACCACTATCAACAAAAACCTTTAGCTATACTGTTTATGAAAGAACTAGTAAAACAGGAACACCTACTGAAAATAGCTGAGTGCCAGTGGCTCACGCCTGTAATCCTAGCTACTCAGGAGGCTAAGATCTGAGGATCATGGTTCAAAGCCAGCCCACTCAGGAAAGGGTCCATGAGACTCTTACCTCCAACAAACTACTCAGGAGAAGCTGGAAGTGGCACTGTGGCTCAAGTGGTAGAACACTAGCCTTGAGCACAAAGAGGCTTAACACAAGTGTCCAGGCCCTGAGTTCAAGCCCCACCCAGGATAGGTAGGAAGAAAAAGAAGTTGCCCTTTCTCTTTATTGGAAGCAGTCCATTATTACTTAAAATTTCTGTTTCAGTTGGCTTTTGTGCCCTTAGGGCACACAAAATCCTAAGAAAGATATGATTTGCCTACAGATAGGAACCTGGATCTAAGAGCCAGTGTAGGCTCACCCCTATTCACAGTACCTGCATGGTCAGGCACCTTACACAGGTGGTCTCATTCACTCCTTTGAACAATCTGAAGGTAGGGTCAAGTGGCTCAAAGTGATAGAGTGCTAGCCCTGAGCAGAAAAGCTCAGGCACAGTGCCCAGGCCCTGAGTTCATGCCCAGTTTTCAGATCAGTAATCTAGAGGCTCAGGGAGATTAAATCTAAACTAACACAACTGAAGTGAGGATTTGAACCAAGATCTTCCAGCTTCTAGATTCTATGCATTTCACAACTGACCACAAAGGTGTGAAATCATTGCTTTCCAGGCAGATGGCACAATTTTCCCAGAGTCAAAGACATGGGCAGAACCAGTGACTTGTACTCACTGTTACATTCTGTATAGTGCTTCGAGTCTTTTGCTTACTCAGATCTCTACAGAGTCTGGTGAGGGGATGATACTGTGGCAGTGGCTTTATTGTTATGATTAGAATAATTGGCTTCTGTGTCTTCTAAGCCCCAGGACCAGCACGCACGCGCGTTCACACACACACACACACACACACACACACACACACACACACACACACAGGCATTCTCTACAAGTCTGGACAATGCCCTAAGGGGGGAGGGGTGTTGATCTATCTAGAGCTTTTGAAGGGGCCCAGAACCTTCTGGGTAATTGAGGGCATTTCTAGCTGTGTGTTGAAACAAAAAGTCAACTGTGTAAATTAACCTAAGCCCAACAAACTCCTGGTTTTTCCCATGATGACTGCGTTGGAGCTTTGCCCCTTTTATTTTAGTTGTTTCCCTTTGCACTCAATCCTCACAATCCCAGCTTTTGCTGGGAGTTGTGCACAGCCGTTCCTGCCTCTGGTTCTTCCTCCACGGGGAGGATCGGGCACCAGCCAGCTGAAAGGCACAGCGTAAGCAAGGTAGAAGCCAGGTCCAGCCAGAAAATGGAGACAAGAGGTGTTTTTTTTTCCTTTGTTGCTATTTTTGTTTTCTTTTTTATCTTGTTTGTTCCTTTATCTGTCTTTGGGAGGGTAAGGAGGGCACAGACATGGAGAGACAAAGGGTGAACAAATGCAGCAGTGGTACTCCCTAGACACTAGGTTGAAAGCGAACTACATAACTTGCGGGTGGAGAAGGGAGGGAAAAACTGGGAGAGAGCAAAGGAAGGGGGTGACATTGTCCAAAAAGAAACGTACTCATCACCTGATTTAGGTAACTGTCACCCCTCTATACAGCAGCTTTATAATACAAGTTAAAAACAAACACCCCCTACCCCTCTCCCCCTCCAGCTCCAAAGATTCGAGGTTCTCAGGTCCACAGGCCTCATGAGGGCACATGGGGGTGCAGCTTGGAGCTGGGCTCCCCGGGCCCCCACTTGGCAAGCTCCAACCTCAGCCTTTCAGAGTAAGGCGTGAGCCTTTTTTCCAGACAGCAAAGAAAGGGAAGATGGTGCTGCAGAAAGCGGCCGTGAAGGTGAAGAGGAGCCGTTGGGTGTCGGCGTCGAGGAGGCTCACCAGGCCCTTCTCATAGTCCAGGGTGACGTCCACGCAGCCTGGGATGTCGCCCAGCATCAGGTCGGTGCGCGGGGAGGTGCTGGCCCAGCACTGCTGGTGCGAGAGGATGACCGCCCAGACACCCTGGTCGGCGCTCAGGCCCACCTCCCCCTTCCTCCCCACCTCCTCCACCGCCACCCCCACCGCGCAGCCGCCGCCCTTGCCCAGCTGCACCTCCACCTGCCAGCGGTGGCGCCCCGAGGTGAAGCCCGGCGACCCCAGCACCGCCGGGAGGCCGTCGAAGCGCAGGGGGCTGTCCGGCAGCGTCCGCTTCCGCCGCGTGTATCTCCCTGATTTTCTGTCCTCAGAGAGCACCAGGCTCGGGCTGGCCGTCTCAGGGTCCAGAGTGATGATCCCTAGAGAGAGGAGAGCTGGAAGCAACCAGAAAGGCAGGAGGAACACCGGGCCTGGGCGGCCTGCTCTTCCGAACCTCAGTTTCTCCATCTGCTCCAAGTGGACAATGATAACTCTCTCTACCTGACTGGCAAGAGGTGCTGTAAGATTTGCTCTCCAAAGTGTGTGTGTGGGGGGGGGCGGAGGGTGGGGGGAGGATAGGGGGGAGGACTATCACCAGCAGAAGCAGCAGCCACCCCTGGGAACTTGCTGGAAACATAATCATGGACCCTACCACGCACCAACTGAACCAGTTTTTGCAGTTAAACTTGAGATCCTTTTCTGCACATTAAAGTTTGAGAAGCACCGGTTTAATATAAGAGACTGAAAACAAGGTCCAAATTAAACTTAGCTTAAAATTAATTGCTTTTGCTGAGCACTGGTGGCTCACACCTGTAATCCTAACTACTCAGGAGGCTGAGATCTGAGGATCACAGTTCAAAGCCAGCCCAGGTAGGAAAGTCCATTGCGACTCTTATCTCCAATTAACCACTGGAAAATGGGAAGTGGTGCTGTGGCTCCAGTGGTAGAGTGCTTGCCTTCAGCAGAAGAGCTGAGGGACAACGCCCAGGCCCAGAGTTCAAGCTCCACAACTGACTAAACATAAATATTTTTTTTTTAAAAAAAGGAGACTATACTATACTCTGCCCCATGTTAATTAGGGCAGGAACTGTTATTCTGTTCATTTTATAGATGAAACTTCCAAGCAGTCTCAGCTAGCAAGAGCTTGAACTGACAACCCGAGTGCTCAGGGTGTGGGACACATGCACTTGATTTGCTATTTGCTCCCATAGAGTAAATGGATGAGTGGAAGACGCCACCCCCACCCCCAAGCCCTTTGCTGTTTACCTGAGTCTGTTTCCAGGTGATGCACCAGGTTTTCTAAAGGGAAACAGAAAGATGTATGGCATTTTTCTTTTGGAGGGGGATTACTGAGGCTTGAACTTGGGGATTCTCACTTGCTAGGCAGGTGTTCTACCACTTGAGCCACACACCTCCAGCCCCCTTTGACACTGGTTATTTTTGAGGTATGAGCACTTTATTTATTTTTGGGCACAAAGTGCCCCACCCCCCAGGCTTCCATTCTTCCACTTGTGCTTCCTGGGGTTAATAAATGCTCACACTGCACCCAGCCATTATGCTTCTCTCTGTAGTTGGGGTAGCTGAGATAAACTTCTCTTTGTCTGGACCCTCCAATTGCTACCTCCTAACTAGCTAGGATTACAAGCTTGAGCCACCATGCCAGGTTGACTTAGTGTTTTGTACAGGCACTCACAAGGGGAGGGTATCCTGGTCACAATGTAAGGTCATAGATGTGAGAAGTAAGGTTCACTTTACTGGACTCTCAGTCCAGTAACTGTCCTTGAGGAGAAAAAGATGTGCTCTGAGAGCTGGGTGCCAGTGGCTCACACCTGTAATCCTATTTACTCAGGAGGCTGAGATCTGAGGATCGAGGTTCAAAGCCAGCCCAGGCAGGAAAGTCTGTGAGACTCTTATCTCCAGTAAAACACTAGAAAACTAGAAGTGGCTTTGTGGCTTAAGCGGTAGTGTGCTAGCCTTGAGCTGAAGAGTACAAGGACAGTGCCCAAGCCCAGAGTTCAAGCCCCACGATTAACAACAACAAAAAAGATATAGTCTGTGGAATGCTCCCCTGAATATAATGGGGTTACCATGGAAGGTTTGGAGAGAGAAGGTGCTTAAAACCAGGTTTTGTTGTTGTTTGAGAGTCTTGCAATGTACCCAAGGTTTGCCTTGAACTCGCTATCCTCCTGCTTCAGTCTCCCAAGTGCTCATTTGCCACCACACTCCCAACTACTGGGAGTTGGGCGCTGCAGCCCATTCCATTACCTGAAAAAATCCTCATCATTTCTGGAAGGATGAGTGTTTTCCTGTGGATGTCTCGGATCTTCTTAATAAGGTCAGAAGAAATCGTGTCTGGATTAACAAAAGTCTTCACTTCACACCTATAGATCCGTATGATAATGGGTTAGGTCCTGATTCAAAAAGCAATACTTGATTCATACAATCAAGAGTTAAGAGTGGTCTTGCTATTATTGAATACTATTTCTTTATATTTTATGGAACTGGAGATTGGTTGCACCTCTCAGAGCGAGATCATTACCAATATTGGCCACTAGAGGGCAGTATGGTAGCATTTGAAAAACAGCCTAAACGGATTTCTAGTTCATGAGCTGGTACAATTAACTGAAAGGGGCTAGGAAAGAAGAAAAGAAAGGAAGCCCAGCGCTGGTGGCTCACGCCTGTAATCTTAGGTACTCAGGAGGCTGAGATCTGAGGATTGCAGTTCAAAACCACCCCTGGCAGGAAGGTCCATAAGACACTTATCTCCAATTAACCACCAGAAAATCAGAAGTGGAGCTGTGGCTCAATATGATAGAGTACTAGCCTTGAGCAGAAGAGCTCAGAGACAGGGCCCAAGTCCTGAGTTCAAACCCAATGACCAACAAGAAAACAAACCTCAAAATGGTAGAATGCTAGCCTTGAGCAAAAAAAAGAGCTCAAGGATAGCCCCCAGGCCCTGAATTCAAGCCCCTCACCTCAGAGGGAAAAAAAGGAAATGAAAGAAAATATACATTGTAGTGAAAAGCCCTCAATTTTGATCCTAACTCAATCCTCACTAGTTCTTGTCTGTATGAATGTACAACCAATTTACCCCCGGGTCTCCGCAGAACTTAATCTCTCACAGTTTAAAAAGTCAGTTTAGAGATACTTCCTGGTTCATGGATACCGGATTCATACACTAAATGCTTCCCCCTTCGAGTTACATTGCAAATGGTATTAGGTACTGACACACAAATAATTTCATGGATTACAGATGTTCCTAGATCAGTCTAAAAACCATGACTATTATTCAAACTTTCACTTCAAGGAGGGAAAAAGATGCCCCCAATTCCAACCCATCAGTTCAGAAGTGCATCTTTGGAACACAAACCTTTGAAAGTTGGAATTGTTATTGGGTGACTCAGTTGCCCATGGGTCTGTCAGAGTGCTTTCTTTCTGAGTAGTGGTCAGTGATTGACTTAGTATCTCACATAAAGAAGGTCAGAACTGGGGTGTGGGTCCTACCTGCTCTGGTTGATTCTGAAATCCTACAAAAGAAAGACAAGAACATGTACTTAGTTTCCACATGTCCTTCCTGACAGGGACTCAGAGCATCCTGTCTTCCCTAAAATGTCAGCTGAAAGCGCTCCTTGCTCAACGAGTAGAATCTATGTAATTACTCATTGAACTCTTTTGTCATGTTCCTTGGCTTAAGAAGGACTCAGTCACTTTCCATTGCTTTCCCTGTCTCAGCCTTACACTGGAGGAGGGTTTTGCTTCCAATGATTACAAGATGGCAGACAGCAGGGACCAGACTGAGTTCCCAGACAAGATTCCTATAACCACAACAAGCCCCATTTATGGAATTCTTCCTGCATGCCCAGGGCCCAAGTAAACATTTTGCATGCATTGTTTGAAACAACCCCATAAGGAGATGCTATGCTTATCTCCATTCTTTGAGGTTAAGACACTCATCCAAGTGACACAATTTTAAGAACCAATACTTGGAAAATCCAAGATTGTGTGACCCCAACAATGTATGCCCTGGGCAAATTTCTTTAGACCAGAGGCAGACAGCCATTTATCCCTCCCATTAGAGATAATCTCTTTCTTTTCCTGCCTCTTTCAGTGTCTTCCAGCCCATAGTACAGCACCCATTTCCCGTGGAACCCTTCTGTTCTCCTATGGGGGAGAGTGGTGTCTCACTTGCAGAAGTTCACTTGCTGGCTGCCGACACTTCTCCTCCAGCTCCTCCACCTGGACTTCAAGCCTGTGGGCCTCCTCAGAGATCTTTGCGATGTATTCACCCCTCTCTTTCCAGATCTCCAGCTCCAGCTCCCTCAGCCTGACCAGCAGGAAATGCTGCTGGGTCTCCAGCTCCTGCTGCAGCCTCTTAAAAGTTGCTTCTACCCATTGCTTCTTGCTTTCAATATAAGTCTGCAGGGATAGGGAAAAAAAGGTTGGGGACATGGTTAGAGAGAGGTTCACAGAGCTGGCTTTCAGAAGAATCATCTGTGTACTTATTACAAAGTATAAGAAAACTCCCAAAGGAGAGTGGCCAAGCATGAAGGTTTGATCACAAGCACTTGGATCTTCTGGTATTCTAACACTTAATGTCTTTTATCTTGTTTCTCTCTATGCTCAGAAAGTATATAATTCTTTTTCTTTTCTTTTTCCTTTTCTTTCTTTCTTTCTTTTTCTTTTTTGCCAATCCTAGGGGTTGAGCTTTGAGCCTGGGCACTGCCCTGGGCTCCTTTTTGTTCAAGGCTAGCACTCTACCAGTTGAGCCACAGTCCTACTTCTGGCTTTTTCTGGTGGTTAATTGGAGATAAGAGGCTCAGGGCCTTTCCTGTCCAGGTTGGCTTCAAACCATACTCCTCAGATCTCAGCCCTCGGAGTAGCTAGAATTACAGTGTGAGCCACTGGGGCTGAGAGTATGTAATTCTAAACTCATTCTTCTAAATTGTACTTTGGTAGAATTTGATGTCTTGAGATTATCAGTGACAAGGTCTATACTATTATCTTAGGTAAAATAATAATAATGCCATTTTGTGCTCTTCAAGGCATGTTGAAATGTAAAAAATTCCTTCCATCTTCTCAATGCCCTACTGTATCTCTTTAGAGTTAGGCAGACAGGACTATAGTAATATTTTTAGAGAACGATTCAGGCAAAAGGAAGTTGTGATTAGAGACAGGCTGAAGGAGTGCGGGACCTTCGTTTTAGGCACCAAAGTCAACATCTACAAGGCATCTTTGATGGCAGTGGAGAAACACCAGGGAGAACTTTCTGTCCTGAGGCTTTGTCTCCTTGGTCAAAGTGCCAGAAATTCCAACACTGGATTTTTCTCCTTGATAATCTTGCATCAGGAAAAACAAGATGGGAAGGAGCCAGATAGAACTACATTATAGCCTGCTGTCCACAGGGTCAGCTTTATAGTCAAGACTAGAAACAGATACTAATCTACATCTTGTGACCCCACACTTCCAGGCTATAGATAGATGGTCTCTCTAGGCAGACACATTGGGGAAAGAATAATGGGCCTGAGTCCATTGAGATCAAGAGACCCACATTCTAATAACTTTAACACGAAGTGGCTTTGGGTATATCACTTTCCTGGATCTCAGTTATTATTTTTTTGTTTTGGTCATGGGGCTTGAACACAGGGTCTGGGCATTGTCCTTGAGCTTCTTTGCTCAGGGCTAGCACTCTATCACTGTGAGCCACAGTGCTACTTCTGTCTTTTTCTGGGGGTTAATTGGATATATGAGTCTCACAGGGACTTCTTTCCCTGGGCTGGCTTCAAATCACGATCCTCAGATCTCAGTGTCCTGAGTAGCTAGAATTACAGGCATGAGCTAGCGAGGCCCAGCCTTAGTTTTTCACTCTGTGAAGGACTGGGTACATGTATCTTAGATTAGAAGTTGTCAGAACCACTTCCAGGCCTGAAGTTCTGGCGTTGCAAAAAACCTTCATCTGGAAGCAGGAATGAGAATAGTTTGCCAGTTCTTTTCAGCCAGGCAATAGGTATAAACTAACAGACTTCCCCAGGTGGCTAAGAAAACCCCAAGAGGTGATAGTACTCAGTGTGTGGGCCTTACCAGAAGCATTTGGATCTTCTGGTTTTCTTGACACTTTATGTCTTCTATCTTCTCCCTCTCGGTGCTCAGAGATTCTAGTCGACTCTTGAGACGATCCTGTGGAGAGAAGAGGCAGAGAAAGGTGGATCAGTTAATAATCCAAATCACAAATATTGTATGTTGTATTCCTTGCTCACCACTGAGTGCTAAGGGCTTTGTAGGTGACCAAAGCTAGTAGTTAGCTGGGTGCTGGTGGCTCAATCCTGTAATCCTAGTTACTTAGGAGGCTGACATGTGAGGATGGTGGTTCAAAGCCAGCCTGGGCAGGAAAGTCCATGAGACTTTTATCTCCAATTAATTACTAGAAAACCAGAAGTGGTTCAAAGTAGTAGAGTGCTAGCCTTGAGCAAAAAAGAGCTCAGGAACAAGTTCCCAGGCCCTGAATTCAAGCCCCATGACTGGAAAAAAAAGGGGGTGGGGTGGGAATGTGGCTTAGTGGTAGAGTGCTTGCCTAGCATGCCTGAAGCCCTGGGTTTGATTGCTCAGTACCACTTAAACAGAAAGAGCCAGAAGTGGTGCTGTGGTTTAAGTGGTAGAGTGCTAGCCTTGAGCAAAAGATTGCTCAGGGACAGGGCCTAGGCCCTGAGTTCAGGTCCCACGACTAACCAAAAAAAAAAAAAAAAAAAAAGTCTAGACCTTGTCCCCAAAGAGGACAGGCAGGAGTTGGTGTTAGGTAGATAGACAAGACTTTTTTTTTTTTTGGTAGGCTTGGGTGCTGTCCCTGCACTCTTCAGCTTAAGGCTAAACACTCTACCACTTGAGCCACAGCTCCACTTCTGGTTTTTTGGTGGTTAACTGGAGACTAGAGTATCATGGACTTTCTGGCTTTGAACAGTGATCCTCAGATCTCAGGCCTCCTGAGTAGGTAGGATTACAGGTGTGAGCCACAGGTGCCCACAAACAAGACAATTCTTAATCAAGGTATGCACAGGGAGATAGGAACACAGAGGACTCTTCAGCCTTAGAAAGCACATCACAGGCTGGTCCCCCAACCTCCACAAGCTACCATCCTGCCCCCTAACAGGCCCCTGCCAGCTTACCCGGTAGGGCTGAATGGCCTCATCCAGGATCCCCACGGTGTGGGCCTGATGAGAGGGACTCTCCCGGCAGAGCACACAGAGGAACTCAGCATCGTTCTCGCAGAAGAAGTAGATCTTCTCCCCGTGCTCCTCACAGTACATCTCCCTCAGAGGGCCCAGGGGTACTGGAACCTTCATGGGGTCTGTCTGCTCTTCCCCCTGGCACACAGGGCAGAGCAGGAGCCTTCTCGATGGCTGGGCCCCCATCTGGGCCGAGGGCGAGAGGCAGAGCCGGCAGCAAGCGTGTCCACAGCTGGCGGTCACCACATCATGCAGGGTCCCCCTGCACACAGGACAGGCGGCTCCCTGGCCCACCACCTGCATGCATGGAGTTGAGGGCATCACGCAGCCGTCCCCAGCCGGTGCGGGCGCCGTCCTCTGCCTCCGTCCACAGGAATTCCTTTGCCTGAAATTGAGTCACTTGTACATGAGTCACGGCAGCACACTTGTACAAGAATGAAAGACAGGCAGGAATGCCACCAGGGAGAGAAGCCACCTGGCCCTGCCTCTTCAGCTCCCCAGAACCCTTTGGCCACCACCCATCAGCTAAACGGGTCCAAACTCCAGGACACCCGCAACCGTGCAGCCTTTCCCAGCGACAGCCAGGTGTGCACCCTCATTCCTGTCCCCTTCCGGTGTCATGGGGAGCCCCATGAGATCACTGGGAGAAGGAGTTTCTTGGAATCTCTTGACTGTACTAGAGTGAGAAGCACTGGGAGGGAATTGCTGCTTCCTGAAACAATGAGCAGGTAGAGGCCATAAAGCTCTAGATATGGGGTGTGCCTGCCCCCGTCAAAGTCCAGCCTTGGAGAATGAGCTCACTGATTTCCGGGCAGCTGAAATGACTCAGTTGAGACATTGGTAGACTGACTTGAAGTTTTCCTTTTTACTTTTCCTGTACTTCTAACTACCCCATCTCTGAGGATCACTGTTCCTTGGCGCTTGGATAACATTGGGTTTCAACTTAATTTTTCATGAAATTTAATCAACCAATTGATTAATCATTTTTGTGTGTGCCAGTACTGGGGCTTGAACTCAGGGCCTTGTGTTCTCATTTGGCTTGTTCACTCATGGCTAGTGCTCACCCATTTGAACTATGCCTCCAGTCCCAGTTTGTTTCATTGCAAGCAAGAAAAAAAATAATGTAACTATTAACACATTTCAGAAAACCTAAAGAGTTTTAGGCTTTAGTTAAATTAGTTAAAAAGGTAAGCAGTTGTATGTCCCTCCCCCACAGTATAACCCCTGCTTTCACTATATTTGATGTCAGTATAACTTGTGGAGGAGATGGGGAAAAACCAGTTGTTTAAGGATACAGGTGGACCTGTTGCAACAATGAGAAGTACAAGTTGTCATGTCCAAAACGAGCTTTACAACGTCGGTGCGGGGGGGGGGGGGGGGGGGGGAGGGGGAGGAAGGAGAAGGATTGGGATTGGGGGGGAGGGGGGAGGCTGGGAAGGGATGTGAAGGGTAAACAAAGGAGGAGGCTGCAATGCTTGGTAAGAAATGTACGCATTATCCTGCCCATGTAATTGTAACCCCTCTGTACAGTATGTTCACAAATAAAATAAAATTAAATTTAAAAAAATAACAAAAAAATAAAAAGGTAAGCAGATCTGATCACATTACACAGGATTTACTACTTTGGTATTATTGTATAGAATTCTGATAACAATCTCTGAGAAGGTGGTTTTACCTGAATTTTACAGAGAAGGAGATGAAAACTGAAAGACAAAGCAACTTTCCAAAGTTCACAGACCTTGATTGACAACTGCAAGACTGGAGACAATGCATGTCTTAGTGCCCTTCCCACATGCCAACACTCAGCAGAGGTCAAACAGCCATGTTCTCCATCCACCTACCTGCACCCGCCGAGAAGATCAGGTCCTTCCTTCCATATTCCCACTGAAGGCTCATCTTACCACTCTGTCCATGCACCTTTTCACACCACTTCCTTCCTACCCACACCCATCATCTTGGCCAAGACCACAGCCCTGGAGCAACATTGTCCATGGGTGAGCCACCATCCATGTGTGGCTACTGTGCATTGAGATGTGGTTAGTTTGGGGTAGGAGGCGTGGCTCAGTTGGCAGAGTACTAGCCAATGAGCAAAAGTATCAAGTACTGGATTTGAGTCCTCGTCTTAGACCTGAAAAATAAAAGAAATGTGGTCAGTTCGGGTTGAGGGGTACTGTATATGTGAAATACAGACGAGTTTAAAAGTCTTGGTATGAATGAAAAGAACTGAAACCTATCTCATTTGAGCCTGCCACTGGTGGCTCTTGTCTGTAATTGTAACTACTCAGAAGGCTGATATCGGAGGATTAAGGTTCAATGCCAGCCTGACAGGAAGGACCATGAGACTCATCTCCAATTAACCAAGAAAAAAGCCAAAATTGGAGCTGTGGCTCAATAGTAGAATACCAAACTTGAGTTAAAAAGCTAGGGACAGCACCCAGACCCTGAGTTCAAACCTCAGTACCAGTGCACACACACACACACACACCCCTCATTTGATAACATATTATACCAAGTATATGTTGAAATCATAGTATTTTTAAGATACTAGCCAAATATGATATATTATTAAAATTCATTTTATCATTTTATTTTTACTCCTTATATGGGAACCAGAAATATTGAAGTGCACACATGGATTCTGTTGTTGGTTGGAATTGCTCAAAAGATGCAGGGCTCTGGCTGTAAATTGTGGCCACTCACATTTCTTGGGAGAGCTGAGGTGACCTGGTTCATCCTTAGGTTTCTAATTTGCAAAGTGGAGAGCCTAATAGCACAATCGTATAGAGCAGACAGGTGGAGGAAATGATATCATGTGTTCAAGATGTCAATAACAGTGTAAAGTATACAGTCATCATCAAGTTTGGTGGCAATGATTTATTTTTCTTTTTCCCCACATGGAGTAGATTCCAGCCTCTTTTAAAGCCCGTGGCAAGCCAGCTAGGGCATTGGTGAAGTTGCCCATTCTGTGCACAACCAAGCACCAGGTCTTATCTGAGTCTCCACACTTGCCTATCTGCTGCCTGGCTGGCCCGGGGCTGCCTGATACTGCCAATCTCCCTGGAGACAGCTGGATGCACTGAAGAGAGACTGGGGTGGCATTGCCACTCCATGAGCCAGTCTCTTTCCTGTCCCCTCAAACAAGAATGATCTTTGTCAACAGTGGATGACTGAATAACCAGCACCTTCTTTCTATTGGGAGTGGTGGTGAGTGAATGGAGCTGCCCAGCCATGGGCCGTGTCCAGGCTTCAAGAATAACTGAGGCCATCTGGGGAATGTCGTGAACCCCTCTACACCCTCCGCCTCTGCTGCTCTTTCTCCATCTCTGCGGCTGGCAGGTGTGTCTGTCTTCTCCTGAGGGACTCTGGTGGCAGAGAAGATGCACACAGGTACCTTGTTCAGGTGTGTGTGACTATGTTTCTGTCCAGGGGTGGACACATGTGGGTGTGTGTACCTGCTGATCCCCCTCAGCTGAGCAGTGGAGGTGACCTTCAGGAAGCGCAAGGCTTCAGAGCCCCAGCATGGCCACAGCTGCCTCTGTGACCAGCCTGGTCGATGAGGTCAACTGCCCCATCTGCCAAGGAACTCTGAAGGAACCAGTCACCATTGATTGTGGCCACAATTTCTGCCGGGGCTGCCTTACTCGTTACTGTGAGATCCCCGCTCCGGAGTCTGAGGAGTCCCTCACCTGCCCCCTGTGCAAGGAGCCTTTCCGCCCAGGGGGCTTCAGGCCCAACTGGCAGCTGGCCAACGTGGTGGAGAACATCGAACACCTCCAGCTGGTGTCCACGCTGGGCCCCGGGGATGAAGACATCTGCTCGGAGCACAGGGAGAAGGTCTACTTCTTCTGTGAGGATGATGAGGCACATCTGTGCGTGGTGTGTCGTGAGGCTGGGGAACATGGAACCCACACAGTACGCTTCTTGGAGGACGCGGCTGGTCCCTACAGGGTAGGAGAGGGGACCCTGGGGTCACAGGGTGGAGCTAGAATTGGACTAAGGGAAGCAGAGTAGAGTTATGACGTTTGGGGGTCACCATGACTCCAAATTCTTTCTCCCCACTTATGTGATTACCCAGGCCACAGACGCAAGCAAGACAATGACACTTTCTTGTTTTTTGTGTTTTTTTTTGTTGTTGTTGTTCTGTTCTGTTTTGTTTTTCCTTTTTGCCAGTCCTGGGGCTTGGACTTTGGGCCTGGGTACTGTCCCCGAGCTTCTTTTACTCAAGGCTATCATTCTACCACTTGAGTCACAGCACTACTTCCAGCTTTATCTGTTTATGTGGTACTGAGGAATCACACTCAGGGCTTCATGCACGCTAGGCAAGCACTCTATCACTAAGCCACATTCCCAGTCCCACAACAACACATTTATGATTGAAGACTTGAGTTCTAAGGTATTTGTTCCTGGCTCCCCTTGAGCTCATAGGAGCTCAATCATAGTAGTTGAATACATGAGTGATGTTTTCATGTCTACAGGGGTGAATGGTGTGTTTAGGTGGGGGTATTTGCGTATAGCTGTTTGACTGTTATTGTTCATTAATATGTTAGTTGATGTATAGGTAGAGTTGGATGAATAGATGTGGTATGTAATGTTATTGGTCATTAAATAAGTATGTGCTGGTTCTAGTTGTTTATGTATGGTGCCTTGGTACAAGTGAGGGTCTGTGTGTGCAGAGGTCTTAATTAGTGAATTAGCATTTGGTGGTGAGAGTTTTGAATCTACCACAGATGAGCATTTAGGTGTGTACCTGTTCCTAATCTATTCCAGAGCAAATTACTTTTTAAAAATAATTAGTCTCATTTTTGCACTATCCAAGTTTCTTCTCACGTTTGGAATCATGCCTAGATAAGAAGGAAGGTTATTTATTTGCATATTTTGTATCCCTTTGGGATGTGTCAGGAAGTTGGAATTATTGCAGCAAAGGACATACCAAGCTCAAGATAGATTTTAGGTACCACTTACTAAAATCAAAAGAAATTAGGATATTTAACCTGAAGACAGACTCACAGAGGGAACAAAGTTGCCGTCTTCAATGGTATACAAAAGGGGGAAAGCGCTGATGAAAACCGAGCAGGGTGGGGGGTGGGGAGGGCAGGGGTGAATGGCTTATGCCTGTAACCCTAGCTCTACAGGAGGTTGAGATGCGAGGATCAAAGTTTGAAGCCAGCCCAGGAAGGGAAAATCCGTGAGATTCTTATCTCCAATTAACCACCAAAAAGCTGAAGTGGAGCTGTGATTCAAGTGGTAGAGCACCAGCTTTGAATTAAAGAAAGCTCCCAGACCCTGAGTTCAAGCCCGAATACCAGTGCCTCCCCCCCAAAAGAAAATTGAAGAGGGGAAAGTATAAATTAAAAAGAATAGTACCCCAAGAGTTGTTGTCGGGCTGGGAAGGTGGCTCAGTGGTAGAGTGCTTGCCTTGCATATGTGAGGCCATGGGTTCGATTCCTCAGCACCACGTAAGCAGAAAAAGGTAGAAGTGGTGCTGTGGCTCAAGTGGTAGACAGTGCTAGCCTTGAGCTGAAGAGCTGAGGAACAGTGCCCAGGCCCAGAGTTCAGGCCCCATGACTGACAACATAAAAAAGAAAAAGGGCTGGGAAGGTGGCCCAGTGGTAGAGCGCTTGCCTTGAGCTGAAGAGCTGAGGGACAGCGCCCAGGCCCAGAGTTCAGGCCCCACGACCGGAAAAAAAAAAAGGGCTGGGAAGGTGGCCCAGTGGTAGAGCGCTTGCCTTGAGCTGAAGAGCTGAGGGACAGCGCCCAGGCCCAGAGTTCAGGCCCCACGACCGGACCCAAAAAAGAGGCAGAGAGTTGGACGAGATGACACCCCTTAAGAAATCATTTTCCTTCTTTGAATTTTGTCCCCTAGGAACAAATACACAAGTGTCTTATGAATCTAAGAAAAGAGAGAGAAGAGATTCAAGAAATCCAATCAAGAGAAAGCAAAAGGATACAAGTCCTCCTGGTAGGTCCAGGTCTAGAATTCTCCCTCACTCTGGGAAACATAACAGAACGGGCTTTGAAATCATTCTGAATTTGAGTCCTGACTCTGGAACAGACTACATAGCCTCAAGCAACTCCTAACTTCAGTTTAACTTGTTGGTAGAGATTAGAAATCACCACTTACTCAGCCTGCTACCAGGATTAAATGAGATCACACTGGAGGAGCGGCTTAGTTAGTGCTGTGCACGTGATGTGTGATTCCTACAAGGCAGAGGGCCAGGCCTTCCTCGCACCTCTTCTGAACCAACTTCTCTCCCTGCCCCTTTATGGTCGTTGTGCTGAGTCAATGCTGGGCTGTCTGGCTCCCAGATGGTGTGCTGAGTCAATGCTGGGCTGCCTGGTCCCCAGAGGGAATGGGCAGGTGGAAAGAAGCCATGCCAACTCTAATTCTGTCTGGGGACTAGGGAGATGGGAGAGGTTCTGATTTCGCCACCCAATCTGGGAGCATGTGGAACTAGGCCAAGAGGGAGATGGGAGTGAAGTAAGAAAGAGAAGGAAAAGGAGAAGGAAGAGACGGAGGAGGGAGAGGGAGGGAAGGAAGAGGAGGCAGTCCTGGTGAAGGTGAGAGCGACATCTTCCTTGTCTCTTGCTCTGTCTTCTCAGACTCAGGTGGCTACCAAAAGACAGCAGGTGATTTCTGAGTTTGCCCACCTAAGCCGATTCCTGGAGGAACAGCAGGGCATTCTGTTAACACAGCTGGAGAGGCTGGATGGAGACATCTTGAAGCAACAGGAAGAGTTAGAATTCCTGGTCTCTAGGGAGATCTGCCGGTTCAGTGCCCTGATTGAAGAACTGGAGGAGAAGAATGAGAGACCGGCAAGAGAGCTCCTGACGGTGAGGCCTGAGCTGTCCCCTGTCCCTGTGGTCCCTGGAATCACTGTATCTTCCTTGACTAAACTGTGCCTCCTTCACTCACACACATCTGCATCCATGATAGGAGATGAGTTATGAGACCAGAGGCCCGAGTTTCTGCCCATGCTTTCATGAGTTCCTGGTCTTTGTGCTTTCCTGTCTGTCTTTCCATCCCACATGTATTGAACAGCATGGATTAACATCCGTCACTCTATTAACCATCTCATGGGGCCTCTGTAAGGATCCATCAGTAAAATGCACATGGAAGTAGCACTTTGAAAAATACTAATTATTTCTGGGTACTGGTGACTCACCATAATCCTAGCTACTCAGGAGGCTGAGATCTGAGGATCTCAGTGTGAAGCCAGCCCAGGCAGACAAATCCAACAGACCCTATCTCCAGTCAACTATTCAACCAGCAAAAAGCCAGAAGAGGAACTATGGTTCATGTGGTAGAGCACCAATCTTGAGTGAAAAAGCCAAGTGAGAGTTCAAGGCATGTGTGTGCACACACATGCACGTGCAAACACACACACACACACACATACACATGGTACTATGTAAACAAATGCCAGGTGCTATTTCCAGTGCAAATTGTTCTTTATCCTGAGTGACCCCTTCTACCAGTCAGAAAGTTCTTCCTGATCTGTTTTAATTCTTTGAACTGGAGGAGAGAGATTGGGCTGTGAGCAAAGCATCAGAAGCATCTGAAGGCAAGATTTAGGGGAAATCACTGGAGAGGGAGAAACAGGAAACTTCAGTGGGACTTGTTCAACTTAGCCTCTAACTAGTAGAGACAGGTCCCTTCATCACCTGGGTCTATACAGTAAAGGAGTTGGACTCTGATTCCCAAGGTTTGGTAAACCCTAACAATCTGACCTTTATGCATCTGGTGTCCCTTTCTGAAATGTCCAAGGATATGAACATAAGAAAAATAGGAAACCTTTGCATAGTGGCAACATGCTACTCAGGACTCAGAGCCAGAAAGATCGAGGCTTGAGGCTAGCCTGGTCACAGTTAATGTGAAAGCAATCCCAAAGCAAAAGAACTGGTGGTATGGCTGGAATGGTCAAGTATTAGCAAGCACTAAGTTCAACCCCAATATTATAAAATAGAAGGGAAGTGAGGAAGGCAGGAAGGGAGGGAGGGAAGGAGGGAGGGAGGGAGGAAAACCCTGAAACTCTGAAACTCTTTCTCTCCCATCTAGGATATCAGGAGCACTCTAATAAGGTAAGTCATGGGATGTCCATTTTCTTTTTCCACATAAATACAGATATGCCCCATTGTTCTAGTTACTGCCATATAAATATACAACATCCTGCGTAAAGGACGTATATTCACACATAAACTTCCACACATCCAAATGCATTGTCACCTAGAGCTGCAAGTACCCGTATCTTATATAGCAGCTGGGCATCCTAGAGGAAGGCTGTCCATGGGAACTGAACTGGTACCTCAGCCTTATGAGTAGATGTCTAACTAGCTCTGCAAGCATCATTAAGGAGAAGAATTCCTAGACTCCATTGTTTCTCTGCCCCTAGATGTGAAACCAGAAAGTGCCGAAAACCAGAGGCTGTGTCTCCTGAGCTGGGCCAGAGGATCCGGGACTTCCCCCAGCAGGCCCTCCCCCTGCAAAGGGAGATGAAGAAGTTTCTGGGTAAGAGCTCCATGGAGCACAGGTGGCCATACAGCCTGGATTTAGGAAAGGCCTTCTTGCTCCACTCCCCATAGTGGTGAATATTTATATATTTTCCGTGCTTTGACTATGTTATCTGAGACTTTTGATAAATGCTGACTCTGAAAATAATATGACAATATGAAAAACAATAAAAGTGAACATTTCTGAAGAAAAGTTCAACTGATTTGAAGAATAATTAAATTTTATCAGTTGGCATTAAGCAATGCAAAAGATAATGCTTGTGCTAAATCAGCTGGTGGCTCAAGCCTGTAATCAATCCTAGCTCCTCAGGAGGCTGAGATCTGAGGATCTAGGTTCAAAGCCAGCCTCGGAAGGCAGATCCTAGAGACTCTTATTTCCAAATAAGTAGCAAAAATCTGGACATGGAGGTGTGGTTCAAATGGTAGAATACCAGCATTGAGCAGAAAAGCCAAGTAAGAGCCTGAGGCCTTGAGTTCAAGCCCCAATATTCACACACACACACACACACACACACACCGAGCGAGCAAGTGAGTGAGAGAGAGAGAGAGAGATTAAAAATATCATTCTCAATAATTAAAATGCCCAGGGGCTGGGAAGGTGGCTCAGTGGTAGAGCGCTTGCCTTGCATGCCAGAGGCCCTGGGTTCGATTCCTCAGCAAAAAGAAAAAAGCTGGAAGTGGCGTTGTGGCTCAAGTGGTAGAGCGCTAGCCTTGAGCTGAAGAGCTGAGGGACAGTGTCCAGGCCCAGAGTTCAGGCCCCACGACCGGACCAAAAAAAATAATTAAAATGCCCACAGCATAATCTGCAGTTCATGATAAATTTCTGATAAACACCATTAGTCAGTAGCCAGTGATAGTATTTACATGGATCCTCTGGTATCTGACTAATGCCTTGCTTGCTCTTTCTCTTTCCTTCTGTTCATGTGGCTCCTGGGGCTGGGTTGTCTGTATAGGAACTGTGGCTTTTCTGGGAACAGGAAAGGGTGATGGGAGAGGGAAAGGAAAAGCTGGGATGAGAGTTGGAAGGGAATGTGGCTTTTGCCCTTCCCCAGTCTGTGAAATCATAAACAATGTCCCCTATTTCTTTTCTTTCTTTCCTTCCTTTCTTTCTTTCTTTGTTTTTTTGGTTGGTCGAGGGGCTTGAGCTCTGGGCTTGGGCGCTGTCCCTGTGCTCTTCAGCTCAAGGCGAGGGCTCTACCACTTGAGCCACAGCATCACTTCCAGTTTTCTAGTTGTTTATTGGAGATTAGAGTCTCATAGGTTTTCCTGCCCGTGGTTGGCTTGAATCATGATCCTCAGATCTCAGCTTCCTGAGTAGCTAGAATTACAGGCGTGAGCCTCTAGCGCCCAGCAATGTCCCCTATTTCTAAAAGTCCACCCTCCAAAGCATCACTGTAGAACAACGCTCCCCCTAAGTCCACTTCCTGTTAGCATTCCTAGTGACCTTGCAGGAAAGGAAATTTCACCTTATTCCAAGGTTGACTAGTCAGATGGGGAGGAGTACACATACCTATAATCCCAGCTACTCAGAAGGCAGAGTCAGGAGGATTTCCAGAGGCCAGAAGAGTTTATGAGACCCTATCTTAGAAACAGAACACAAAACTAAAGGGGTAGATGGATGGAGGATATTCTTTTTTTCCAATTTCTAATTCCAGTTTCCAAATTTTGCCATTTTTCTTTAATACTATATTCCTTTTTATGTTTTTTTTTTAAAATAGTGTACAAAGGGGTTGCAGTAAGGTAATGAGTACATTTCCTATGGAGCATTGTTACCTCCTCTTTGTTTTTCCCCTACCATCCCTTCCCTCCCCACCTCCCTGAGGGAGGATATTCTTAGTAGAGGAACACAAAGGTGCAACGTCTCTATGCATCTGATCATATAAAATAACATTTGGGGCTGGGAAGGTGGCTCAGTGGTAGAGCGCTTGCCTTGCATGCCTGAGGCTCTGGGTTCGATTCCTCAGCACCTCATAAGCAAAAAGAAAAAAGCCGGAAGTGGCACTGTGGCTCAAGTGGTAGAGCACTAGCCTTGAGCTGAAGAGCTAAGGGACAGCGCCCAGGCCCAGAGTTCAGGCCCCACGACTGGACCCAAAAAAAAACAAAAAACATTTATCAAAATGAACTAAAACCCCCCAAATTAAGGAGGTGGCATGGCTTCAGAGGTACATTGCTTGCTTAGCATGTTCCAGACCCTGGATTCAATCCCCAATATTATGGGAGAAAAAGACTGACTTCTGCCTAATCTCAAATTATTTTAAAGCACAACAATGAATGAGTCCACTTACTTATCCATTAAGCAGATGGATCTTTAACACTTAGCATATTCTTTTTTGTCAGTCCTGGGGCTTGAACTCTGAGCCTGGACACTGGCTTTTTCTGTGCTTAAGTAGATTTCTGTGATTAAGTAGATTTTGTAGATTTTCCTGCGCAGGGTGGCTTCAAATTGTGATCCTCAGATCTCAGGATTACAGACACGAGCCACTAATGCCTAGCTTAGCATGTTTTGGGGCTACAAGTGTACAAAGGAGACATAGTCCCTGCTTGCTCAGAGCTGGGGCAGTGGGCCTCAAAATGGAACCCCACCCAGCAGCATCAATACCCCCTGGAACTGAACATTTGCAGCCCCACCCCACATTTTCAGGAACACCTGAAACCAGGGTATGGTGGTAGGAGCTCCAGGAGATTAAGATGCCCGCAGAAGTTTAGAACCACTGGTCAAGATGACTGTAGCTTCCATTTGCTTTGCTCCTTTATCTGGGATGGGGATGAGGAGAGGGGTCTTCTCTGGTTTTGACACTAATGAAATCTTCTCTTATTATTTCCTTTTCACAGAGAAACTCTGCTTTGAGTTGGACTATGAGCCAGGTAAGCACCTTCCATCAGGATGGGAGACAGTGAGGAGGCCCTAAAAAGGAAAGACAGATTCCCATCTCCACTAGGCAATATGGTAGTCATATATACTCACACTCAAGTCATAGGTACACCTATGTATATACATGCCATATACACTTGTGTGTCTAAATATACATGTGCATACCCACGGTAGCCCTCCATATCTACAGATTCTACATTCGACCTCAGAAAACATTCAGGCTGGGTACCAGCAGCACACCTATAATCCTAGCTACTCAGGAGACTGAGATCTGGGGGATCTTGGTTCAAAGCCAGCTTGGGGAGAATAGTCCAACAGACAGGCTGGAGATGTGGCTCACGTAGTAGAGTGACAGCCAAACAACTGCACGCCTTGAATTCACACCCCAGTGATGCTACTATATGACCAGGAAAAAAAAGTTATATTTGTATTAAACAAAGTCAAACATTCCTTCCCTTGGCATTTTTCCCTAAATAACAAAATATAACAACTATTTATATAGCATTTACATTTAAGTCTTATAATTACATTATAATACTTAAAATGTAACATTATAATAATATAAGTCATCTAGAGATTTAAAGTATATGGGGGAATATATGGAGGTTATATGTAAACATTATGATGTGTGTGTGTGTGTGTGTGTGTGCATGTGTGCACATGCACTGATTCTGGGGCTTTAAACTCAGGGCTTTGGGCACTGTCCCTGAGCTTCTTTTGTTCAAGGCTAGCATCCTACCACTTGGGCCACAGTGCCATTTCTGGCCTTTTCTGTTCATGTGGTACTGGGGAATCAAACCCAGGGCTTCGTGCATGCTAGGCAAGCATTCTACCCCTAAGTCATGTTCCCAGCCCTGTCCCTGAGATTTTTTTTTTTTTTTTGCTTAAGGCTAGTGTTAATACCATTCGAGCCACAGCACCATATCTGGCTTTTTAAGTTTTTAATTGGAGATAAAAGCCTCAAACATTCCTGCCAGGGCTGGCTTCAAACCATGATCCTCAGATCTCAGCCTCCTGACTTGCTAGGATAACAGACATGAGATACTGAGGCTTGGGCACATTACATTCATTTATACAAGGGACATGAGTCCCAATTCCTATCCCCATAAGAATAAGCGTTTCATAGAGTACACTGACTTTGTAAGGTCCCGAGGAGAACTGGTACAAAGGACAGGCTCATGCCCTCCTGATGACGCTTGGCTCTGCTGTGCACATGTTCAGTGGAAAGGAAGATAGGATCAAAATGGGACCCAGTGAGTCAGGGAAGACTTTCTGGATGAGGGAACTTGCCTGAGTTTAGAATCCCATTCTCATAACCGTCAGGGGCACCTGCTCCCTCAGATGACAGATGACAGGAGGGCAGCCTGGGGCCGAGACAGGAATGAACACAATAAACTCCTTCAAGGCCATTGTTCCCCATCTACCAACCAAAGACCCTAGGGATTCATGGGGTTGCTGGAAGGGTTGCTGAATTTATAGATTTTTCTCAATTTATACGTACTAAAAATAACAATATGGCTGGGTGCTAGTGGCTCACAGCTGTAATCCCATAGCTAAACAGGAGGCAAAGCTGAGATCTGAGGAGCGTGGTTTGAAGCCAACTGGGGCAGGAAAGTCTGTGAAACTCTTATCTCCAATTAATCACCGAGAAAGCCAGAAGTGGAGCTGTGGCTCAAGTGGTAGAGCATTTAGCCTTGAGCAACAGGGCTCAGGTTCAGCACTCAGGCCCTATATACAAGCCCCTGGGCCCTATCCTTGACAGCTCAGGGCAAGCGCTCTACCCCTTGAGCCACAGAGCTACTTCCGGTGTTCTGGTGGTTCATTGGAGATAAGAGTCTTTGGACTTTCCTGCTCGGGCTGGCTTTGAACCACGATCCTCAGATCTCAGCCTCCTGAGTAGCTGGGATTACAGGCGTGAACCACCAGTACCTGGCAATTTGCAGCTCTCTTGAAGACAACAGGAACGTGGTGGGGTCTGGACACACAGATTCTGAGTATTTCTAGCAAGTTCAGAAGTGCTTTCATAGGAATGCCCAGGTAGACATGGAGGGTGCTTTCTGGGCCCTTGAACGTCACCGTGGACCAGCTGACATCTTTATCTCTTCCATTCTTTCCCCGGACAGCTCACATCTCTCTCGACCCCCAGACTTCCCACCCCAAACTCCTTCTGTCCGAAAATCACCGGCGGGCTCGGTTCTCCTATAAATGGCAGAATTCACCGGACAACCCCCAGCGTTTTGACCGGGCTACTTGTGTTCTGGCCCACAGTGGCTTCACAGGGGGGAGACACTCGTGGGTGGTGGGTGTGGACTTGACCCACGGGGGCAGCTGCACCCTGGGTGTGGTGAGTGAGGAGGTGCGGAGGAAGGGGGAGCTTCGGCTGAGGCCAGAGGAGGGGGTGTGGGCCATCCGGCTGGCCTGGGGCTTCATCTCCGCTCTGGGCTCCTTCCCCACCCGGCTGGCCCTGGAGAAGCAGCCTCGCAAGGTGCGGGTGTCTCTGGATTACGAGGTGGGCTGGGTGACCTTCGCCAACGCCATCACCCAGGAGCACATCTACACTTTTACCGCCTCCTTCACTAGGGGGGTCTTCCCCTTCTTTGGGCTCTGGGGTCGTGGGTCCAGCTTCTCCCTGGATTGCTGAAAGGGTTTAGTTACCCCAAACTCTAGTCAAGTATGGTGTGGATTTCAACCCTGCCTGGGTCACAGGGAAGGCTTGGGGTAGAAATGACTTCTCTGGACAATGCAGTGGTGACTGTGGCAAGGGATGGGGAGACAGGGTGGGGTCACACCATCAAGCCTCTCCCCAGTGCTCAGAGATGCGCAGGGCATCTGCAGACTCAGCTGCTGCCCGCTCCTCTCATTCCCAGCAAGAACAGAAGTTACTGTGTACAGGAGAGAGGCCTGGAATTGGAACCAGAAGATCTGGATTCTAGACCAAGCCTTGGATGATTTCAAACAAACAAACAAAATATGCCATACATCACCTTTATCTTGTTTTTCTTCCCAAAGATTTATTTGACTCCTGTCTTCAAGAAGCATTTGTTGTGTGCTATGAACCTAATAGTGTGAGCCACTGGTGATTTGAAAATAAAAAGGAAAAAAAAAGTTTGTCCTATATATGAGGAATCTCTGGTGAGGCTGGGGAAGATAAGGTGGACATTTCAGCATGGTGTGGCTTCTGTGTCAGGGATCCCACTCACTGGGTGTTATGGAAGCCTGGAGGAGGAGGCTTAGCGCTGTTTGGAGGGAGGGGGGACTCCCTCCCTCTCATATGGTGAGCAAGAAGCACCTTAAGAAGAGAGGACAGCCTAGCTACTCAGGAGGATGAGATCTGAGGATCACGGTTCAAAGCCAGCCAAGGCAGGAAAGTCTGTAAGACTCTTAACCACTAGAAAACTGGAAGTAGAGCCTGTGGCTCAAAGTGGTAGCATATCCGCCTTGAACAGAAAAGCTCAGGGACAGTGCCCAGGCCCTGAGTTCAAGTCCCATGACCAACAACAACAAAAAAGAGAACAGCAGAGAACTGGATTGATCTGGGTGCTGGTGGCTCACACCTGCAATCCTAGCTACTCAGGAGGCTGAGATCTGAGTATACGTGAGACTAATTAATCACCAGAAAACTGGAAGTGGAACTGTGGCTCAAAGTAGATCATGTCTTGAGTGAAAGAGTTCAGGGACAGTGTCAGACTCAGAGTTCAATCCCCAGAACTGAAAAAAAAAACTGGGGCGGGGGGGGGGGAAGGGGGGATGGTCTGTGCCTTCATGGGGCATTAGGTAATCTTCATGAACCAGGTGCCTGGGTAGTCCTAATGAATTTTCATGTGTGTTCATCAGGACAACCCAGGAACCTGGTTCTGAATGAGGTAGAGTAGCTTAGTGGTTGAGAGATCTTTAGTCAGAAGCCAGCCACTGGTGAATCATACCTGTAATCCTAGCTAAGCAGGAGGTGGGGATCTGAGAATCATGCTTTGAAGCCAGTCCAGGCAGGAAAGTGTGAGACTCTTACCTTCAATTAATGAACAAAATGCTGAAAATGGAGCTGTGACTCAAGTGATAGAAAAGCTTGTGCAAAAAAGTTGAGATAGCACCCAGACCCCAAGTACAAGCCCCCATACACACACATATTCTCTGTTTCTCTCTTGCATACACATACACACACACACACACAAACACACACACAGATCATGAATCAGGCATGGATTGAAATCCTAGCTATATGAATTTGGCTGAGCAAATAATAAAACTCAGCAGATCTCAACTTTCTTTACTTTATCTTATTTTATTTTTTGGGGGTCCGGTCAGGGGGCCTGAACTCTGGGCCTGGGCCTATCCCTCAGCTCTTCAGCTCAAGCCTAGCACTCTACCATTTGAGCCACAGCGCCACTTCCGGCTTTTTTCTTTTTGCTTATGTGGTGCTGAGGAATTGAACCCAGGGCCTCAGGCATGC
>NW_012267354.1:1196254-1208087 GCF_000151885.1 Dipodomys ordii
GGAGAGGAGAGAGGTAGGGGAAAGAAGGGATGGTGGGAGAAAAAGGAGGAGGGGGTAAAAATGCCTGACAAGAAATGTACTCATTACCTTACTGAGGAAACTGTAACCTCTCTGTACAGCATCTTTACAAGAAAATAATTTTTTAAAAAATGAGTTAAAGGGCTGGGAAGTTGGCTCAGTGGTAGAGTGCTTGCCTCCCATGCATGAGGCCCTGGGTTCAATTCCTCAGCCCCACATAAGCAGAAAAAGCCAGAAGTGGCACTGTGGCCCAAGTGGTAGGGTGCTAGCTTTGAGCTGAAGAGCTAAGGGACAGCGCCCAGGCCCAGAGTTCAGCCCCCACAACTGACAAAAAAAAATAAGTTAAAGATATTTTAAAATCTACATAAAGAATCTGCAAAAAGTTAATTTGTTAAAAAGATAAAGTGGATAAACTCTCAGCCAATCTGACCCTCCCCCCAAAAAAGAGTTACCCATATTTTTAAGTAAAAACTGCCACATATTCACTACCTTTAAAGAACCTACATTTATTATCTCACAGTTTGTACATCAAAAAGTTTGTCACAGTCAGGCACTGGTGGTTCACACCTATAATCCTAGCTACTCAGGAGGCTGAGATCTGAGACTCGTGGTTCAAAACCAGCCCGGGCCAAAAGGCTGTGAGTCTCTTATCTCCAATTAACCACCAGAAAACTGGAGGTAGTGCTGTGGCTCAAATAAATGGTAGAGCGCTAGTCTTGAGCTGAAGAGCTCAGGGACAGCGCCCAGGCCCAGAGTTCAAGCCCTACAATTGACAAAAAAAAAAAAAAAGTTGGGTGCAGCTTAACTGAGTCCTCATCATCTTAGAAGAATATAATCAAGGTCTCAGGTAGACCAGAGTCTCATCTGGAGGCCCTACTGGGGAAGGAGATACTTCCATTCTTGCTCAGGTTCTAGCAACTGTGAAGCGGAGGTCCCTGATTTCTATTGGCTGACAGAGACTCCTCTCAGCAACTAGAATCTGCTGGCAGATCCTTTCTTCAGAACAGCTAACTTCAGTAAGTCAGCAAGGAAAGGACAGTCCCAATATAAGTAGTCCAGCAAGGAAGAGTCCTAGGAATAGTAAAATAGCTACTGACGCAGCCATATTGAAAGCAAGTGACAGTCCTACTCATACTCCTGGGGAGAAGGTCATATAAAGGCATGGACAGACATTAAGAGGTGGGGACCCTGGGGGGCCACAGTTGAGTGGCAGACAGCTGCTGGTACTGGAGTGTAAAAGGAATATTCTTCTCATAGACCTTTTAGGCTCCATATGCTGAGGTGGTCTCATTACTCGAGAGCTTTGCCATACAGATACCTGGATGATCACCGCCCCCCCTTTTTTTTGTTGGTTGTGGAGGCTGAACTCGGCCTGGGCGCTGTCCCTGCCCTGCCACTTGAGCCACAATGTCACTTCCAGCTTTTTCTGCTTATGTGGTGCTGATGAATTGAAGCCAGGGCCTCATACATGCGAGGCAAGCACTCTACCACTGAGTCACCTTCCCAGCTCCTCCTATTTTTAACATGAAATGTGAACTGTGCATGCTACATTGCTTCATAGACAAAAAGGCACATTGTGTAAATGGTCCCCAAGATCGTGGAACTGACCACCACAGTGGGAGCCACAAGTCTGGGCCCGGTCCAGAAAGGAGATTGTGTCCATGGGTCACAGAGTAAGACATCACATGATGGCTGTGGGAATGAGGACATAGGAACTTGTTGAAGAGACACCAGAGCTGAAGATGCACCAGGCAGAGCTAATGGGGGGCTGGACCGGTGGGAGAAAGGTGAGAGAGCAGTCCATCTAAATTCTGTGGAGCACTCCTAGAAACAAGAAAACCCTCATAAATTCATATATACTCATGTATCTGTTGAGCCTGCACAGGCTGCATAGCATGGATAACAGAAAAGCAGGTCTCCTTGATCTTGATGGAGCCTGTGTGTGTGTGTGTGTGTGTGTGTGTGTGTGTGTGTGTGTGTGTGTGTCTGTGGTGTGTGAGGTTTGCACGTGTCTGCACACATGGAGGAAGGAAAGGATGCTTCGTACCTTTTCAGTAAGTCACAGACATTCTAGGAGAGAAAGAAAGATGGTGAGAATTATAATCAGTTCTCAAGTTCCTGGCAACCTCATTCTTTTCCCAACCAGCTCCTGAAGTCCACTCTGGGGCTGTTGCCTAGGAAGCTTTGAAGGCTTTGAAGGGATTCTCTGATGATACAACATGATTTGGCTCTGGACAAACCACCAGCGCCTGTCACCATGTATCACAAGAGACTCTCCCCTTACACGCCCCAGAGGAAGTGTGCATTGCAGGTGGGACACCTACTCTTCAGGGACAGTCCTAGGACTGGGGAGATGTCTCAGGATAAATACCTTCAGTGTAGTGGCATCCAGTTCCTTGGACGTCTTCTCTATATCTGTGACCAGATTGGCAAGCTGGATGACCGCCTTGGAGAGGTAAAGGTATCTGGCTGCCTCTGCTGGCATGTCTTCCAGCTGGCCCAGCTGCTGCTGACAGACAGCATCCAGCTGCCCCTTGGTTTGGCACTGGCTCTCCAGCTCTGCTTCTAGCTTAAGGTATGTTAAGTCAACCTGAAACCAAAGAAATGGATCTCCCTAAGACCCAGTGGCAAATGGCTCCCTCCCAGCCCTCCAGGAGCTGAGAGCTGTGTGCCAATGCACGTCCTCCATCTGAGTGTGTCCTCCTACCCTCACAGCAGCGTCTCACCTGCCACAAGAACTTCAGAGACAGCTGTGCCCCTCAGAAAGTTGAGGTAGCTTTTCTTCTCCTTTGCACTCTTGTGCATCTCTGCAGATGTCAAGTCTTAGTGTGGTGGAAGCGTGGGTGCACATGCACACATACAACACTTCTCAGCAGGCAACTCTCATTGCCTGCTTTTAGCTCTCTTCAGGTCATAGATTAGCAGAGAGTTCACCCAAAGGAGCAAGGTGAACAAAAAGACAAACCGTTGGGGACAGCATTATAGATTGTGCAGTCATTTTCATTTGTCTCTTCTGATTCTCATGCATCAGGGAGAACAGGATCGGGTTTCAGTTAACATGTAGGTCTAGATGGCCCTTCTGCTAGCTAATCCTTAAACCACATCAACACAGATTTCCAGCCTCCACAACCATCACGTTATCCCAGGTTATTGAGTGACACAGACACAGGACTTCCCTGGATTCCAACTGCGTACCTGCAGAGCCTGCAGCTTCTCCTCCTCCTGCACCTTCAGCCGCTCAAGTTCTCCCAGGTTTTTTCTAAGCTTCTTGCTCCGGCGGTTGAGTCTTTTCTAAAGAGACAGACACATCTGTTTGATTAACCAGGGATGAGGGCAAAATATTGGGGTAAGATTTGACGAATCATGGTTGGGTCTTGATCCCAGATGAGGCATCTTTAAAATCCTGCATCTTTAAAACAGGCAACTGCTGGGTGCAGGTGGAGATCTGAGGATTGCAGTTCAAAGCCAGCCTGGGAAGCAAAGTCCATGAGACTCTGAGATTCTTATCTCCAATTAACGATCAGAAAACCAGAAGTGGCACTGTGGCTCAAAGTGGTAGAATACCAGTCTTGAGCAAAAAAGCTCAAGGGACAGCGCCCAGGCCCTGGGTTCAATGATCAACAAAAATAATCATAATTTTAACAAAATAAAACAGGCAACTTTGAGGCATGTCTGAGGTAAGGAACTTGAAAGTTTATTTTATAGATAATGAAGGAAAAAAGTGATGAATAATCTTTTTTTAAGTTTTAGAAATATAAAAATAACAGATAATGACAGAAGTATTTCTACTTGATATCAGGGTGCTTTTCTTCTCACTTGTAAAAGTCATGGGCCAATCTTCCTTGTGTATATTTAAGTTGCTATAAATTAAGTTAGTGTAATTAATTTGATTTAATTGTAAATGTATAATTTACTGTACATTAAATTTATACTTTACAATTTAAAGTACGTTATGCTTACAATTTATAATTTAATACAATTTAACTCACTTTATTTAGTGAATGTTAAATTGTAAATAGGATACTATGTGATGTTTGCATACATATTTATATATTATAGAATGGTCAAATCAGGGTAAGAATACCTAACTTCTCAGAAATTTATCATTCCTTTGTAGTAAAAGCATTCAAAAATCCTTCCTTCTAGATTTTTTTCTATATGAATCTTGGTTCTGGGCACTGTCCCTGAACTTTCATGTGGGGGGGTGGCATTAGGGAGGGAGGCCTCGGGCTTGAACTCAGGCCCTAGGCACTGTCCCTGAGCCTTTTGTTCAAGGCTAACACTTTACCACTTGAGCCACAGCTCCATTTCTGGCTTTTTTAGTGGTTAAATGGAGATAAGAGTCTCATAGACTTTCCTACCTAGGCTGGCTTCAAATTATCCTCCTATCTCAGCCTACTGAGCAACTAGGATTACAGATGTGAGCAACTGGTGCCTGGTGTACTGTCATTTCTTAAAATACTCTTTCCTGATCTGGGCAACTGGCGACTCAGTCTTAGCTACTCAGGAGGATGAGATTTGAGGATCACAGTTCAAAGACAGTTTGGGCAAGAAAGTCTGTGAGAATCTTCAGCTTGGATTCAACTTGTCCTAAGTGAAACTCTTGATGTTTCATTCAAGCCTGTTCTCCTCAATCCTTATCATTCACATCATCCCTTTAGTAGCTTAAACCAGAAACTCATGAGGTCATGTTTGATTCTTTTTACTCTTTTACCTGCTTTGAATCTACCAATAGATCCTGTCTATTTAAACTCTGATTGCAAACAATTTAAATGTAACAAGACGTGGACACATTTGGACCTCTGTATCTGCTTCCTTTCCCCAGTATTTGCATGGGTCCACTTCTTTTTTTCTAGGTCTCAACTTCAATATCACCTTCCCCTCAAAACCAAATTAACGTGGGCCAGCCCATTCACACTCTTATTTATTTCCTTCCTGGGTCATGAAAACTTCTAACTTATTTGATTTCTTATGTGTCTGTCTTCCTTACTTAATTGAAAACCCAGGGTAACAGACTTCACTCATCATTCATCCCTACCACACTTAAGTTTCTAATATATTTTCAGGAAGAGCTCACTGTTTTCCTTAAATGAAAAAATACTATTGTTATTTATTTGTGCTCCATTTCCTGTCATTATTTAAACAGAGATTTGAAGACGATGATCATGAATCATCTTTCCACTTCCTACAACGCCTAACATCACATTCTCCCCAAAGTTCAGGCCCGAGTAAATCATTTAGTGAGTGAGTAGATTTTTCTCCCTCAGGTCTGACTCATTGATTATTGGAACGTCCCTTCCTGTTCTCCTGTAGACCACACACCTGGGGGTACAGACCAACACTGAATATTCCCACTTCACTTTCCTGCATTATTTGTCTACCTTTCTATACCTTTCTATATCATCTCCAAACAGTGTTCTTGCAAAATCATGTGTCAAAAAGAAGACTGGAAAATCACCCTTCGTTATTGAATAGAAAGACACTATGGTGTAAATATTGCCTGTCTTCCATCCAATTTAATACTAATTGGTTTGGACTGGGGAAAGATGGATGAAAATAATTCTTAAGTTAAATTGACAATATTAACATACAGGAATATCCACAGGAATTCTGAAAACCAAGAGTACTGTGAAGTTTCCAAGACCCACTTAACAGAAATGGAGAGGGCAGGTTTTGATTTGCTCCTTCCTCCCCCCCCCCCCCGCCGCCGTGGCTATCCTGTAGTTGTAGTTATTTAAAATTTTGTATCTGCCTATTTTTCATTCCTAAAGAGATTAAGATGGAGACCAAATAATGTTGCCAGCTACAGATGATTAGATGATTACTCATCTATAGTTGATGAGTTGATTTACTGTCTAAAAAGATAGGAGTTGGAGATCAGACTTCTGGGGGGGGGGCTTGAAGGGTGGGGAGGTGTGAAGGGTTGTAGCTACAAGTATGAAGACTGAAGGACAGAGTGGATGTGCAGCAACACCACACACTGCCAGGGGCCAACTGCAGTGTGACTATTATGTCAATGACAGTGAAAACTCAGAAAATGGCCAGGAAAAGAGAATTGTTTCATTGAGGAGCCCTGAGTGGTAGCATAGATTTCTCTAGTAAACTAGCAGGAGCCTCAGATATGCTAGCACATGGGCAAAAAGACATAACCTATCAAGAATTTCGGGGGGGTTGGGGGGAAGGGCTGAGAAAATAGAGCAACAGGACAGCCAAGAAAAAATAAAAAGTAAAAGGGTGCCACAGCTAATGAAGAAGTAACAAAACAAAATCGATAAGAGACTTTCCTAGCAAATGTTCTTCAAAGGAGAAGTCAAAGAAGGAAAGGGGAAGGGGGAGGTGTGAAACCATGTGTTAATTTCCAATTTCAATTACTTAGACGATGATTACTAGCCCTTAACTACACTTCTAGCCACGTTTCTAGTGCTGTTAACCGCAAGGCAAACAGTCTCAGTACAGAAAGGGTTTTGCTTGATATAGTCTAACTTCCTCAGTCTACAGATGAGCAAACAAAGTGGTCCATGCTGGGAATCCATCATCAGAGTGACAGCATGGCTTTTTAGATGATCTCACATAAAGGCAGAATGCCATCAGATATACACAGAAAAGCAAAGGCAAGGATCGACAACAGGATTGGGTAGAAATGACAAAAGAAGGTGTCTGAGCCTCTAGGGTACTGGGTACAGGAAGGAGTCAGTAACTGGGAGGGGGAGGGGATGGAGGGAGAATGGACAGCAGAACCACTTTACCTTATAGTGGCTGATGGCATGTTTAATGGTTGGCTTGAGATGGGACTGATGTTCAGGTAACTCCAGGCAGTCCACACACAGCAGGCTTCCTGTCTCCTCACAGAACCTGCATACCCTTTTCTGGTGATGGGGACAGATGTAACCTTCACCCAGCACGTCCTCAGAACAGGGCTTCCGGCAGAGGGGGCAGCAGAGGACCCTGGACGTCGAGGCCTCCACATGGTGAGTCAGGCACACTCGACAGAAGAGGTGTTTGCAGTCGGTGCTCACAGCTTCCTTCAGGGGTTCCAGGCAGATGGGGCAGATACCCTCCTCTGGGCAAGCAGCCATATCCTCCACCCACCCCACCAAGCTGCCCACTGGGTGTTTTAAAGGCCTGGCATGCCACAGCCCCAGATGAGGACTCAGCTGGAAGCAGCCACAGAGTAGCCTAGATGTCAGGACTCAGGCTCCGACTTCAAGCAATTCCCATTCGCCATCAAGAAGGTCGAAGCATGGACCACACAAACCAGGATTCTGCGTGAGTTTCACAAACTTCTCATTAGCTTTGTTGTACACCGGTCTGTTTCCCCTGTGTTGGTTAAACTTGAAATCAATCTGTTTTTTCCACATACATGGAGGAAGCAGGTGATTCAAAAATGAATCGGACTGCGTGTAAGTGGCTCATGTCTATAATCCTAGTCACACAGGAGGCTAAGATCTGAGGATCACAGTTTGAAGCCAGCCTGAGCAGACAAATCCAAGAGCCTCATCTCCAATTAACCAGCTGAAAGCTGGAAGTGGAGCTGTGGCTGTAGTGACAGAGCGCCAACCTTGAGCACAAAGGCTAATTGAGAGCATAAGGCCCTTAGTTCAAGTCCCTGGTCCAGTACAAACAGACAAACAAAAAAAACCCACAAGTTTTCTTTTCCTTTTGAGAGTTTTCTGTGGATATTTTTTATAATTCAGAATTAATGGGGCCAGGATGTCATTGTGGAGGCTGGAAGGGAAACCCTCATAGCTTTACAAATATTTTCTCTGATTTGCTGTTGGCTGAGAGAGTTTGGTAGGCGCTTGGGCGGTTCTTTCCTTTGCTGTCATCCCGGGTGGCTTACTGCTATTGATTGCTCTACCAACTTTGTTGACGAGCCACTTTCCTAATCAGCATGGTTTCCAGGGTTATACCAATGCCACAGTGAAAGAGAAAGAGAAAGCAAACAGGACAGGGAGCAGAGCAGAGGTATGTATAATGCTTGAAGCTACCTGGTTCCTACCTTCCAAACCACTACTAACGATGAGCCAGAGCAGGAGGTACACCCCCCCCACACACACAACACTCCCTTTAAATACTATGCATCATGGGCTAGGAAGGTGGCTCAGGGGTAGAGCGCTTGCCTTGCATGCCTGAGGCCCTGGGTTCAATTCCCCAGCACCACATAAGCAAAAAGGAAAGAAGCCGGAAGTGGCGCTGTGGCTCAAGTGGTAGATCGCTAGCCTTGAGTTGAAGAGCTGAGGGACAGTGCCCAGGCCCAGAGTTCAGGCCCATGACCGGACCCCCTCCCCCCCAAAAAATAAATACTATGCATCCACTCTCATTGTTCCATACTATACTTCTTGCCTAATCCTACTCTCCTTCCCTCCCTCCAAACAACCCTTAGTTTCCTACCTTAATTTCTCCTTTGTCAATTTCAGATAATTTTTCTCTGGCTCCAGACCTAGGGAAGAAGGCTAGCAGGTGAATGAATGGTCCTTCTTATATCCTGCCAACTATATATGCCTGTGTGTCAGTAAAACTGGAGTAAGGTGAAGGGATGTTCCCTAAGAAGTGATGAATTACAGGAAAATGAAAGGTGCTATGGTTGCAGGTAATTGGAAGTTGATATGGACTTTGTTTTCAGGTGTGGTTTGTTTGCCTAGGAGAAAGAGGAAGGTCTTGGTGTCATTAATGCTTATGTTACGTGGCCTGACAGTTGTGAGCAGAATGGAAACCCTCCCTCTCCTCCTCCCCCAAATCTGGTTTCAGCCATTTTGTGGATCCTCGGAATCAAGCATCAAAAGGCCGTGACATGTATTTCTGGATAATGTTAGAATATCAACTGCCCATCCACTGTCCTCCAACTTCCCTCCAGAAGGAGGCATTGACACTACAAGGGTGCCACTATAAGGGTTGTTACTTGAGGCTCTTAAGAATCTGAGACTCATTCTGGGTGTTAGTGGCTCATGCTTATAATACTCAAGAGGCTGAGATCTGAAGATGGAGATTCAAAGCCAACCCAGGCAGGAAAGTCCATGAGACTGTTTTGTTGTTGTTGTTGTTTTGTTTTGTTTTGCCAGTCCTGGGCCTGAGCTTCTTTTGCTCAAGGCTAGCACTCTACCACTTGAGTCACAGTGTCACTTCTGGCTTTTTCTATTTATGTGGTACTGAGGAATCAAACTCAGGGGTTCATGCATGCTAGGCAAGCACTCTACTCACAAGCCACATTCCCAGAGCTATGAGACTCATATTTCTAGTCAACCACCAGAAAACTGGAAGTGGAACTGTGTCTCAAAGTGGTAGAGCACTAGCCTTGATCAAAAGGGCTTGGGGACAGTGTGCCCAGGCCCTGAATTCAAGCCTCACAACTGACAACAACAACAAAAAGAATTTGAGATTCTGACTAAAAACCTCCCTTCTCAATCCCACTTTGTCATTGTTTGCTGTGGGATATGTCATATTCTGATATCATAAATATATATTGAGTCTTCATCTCTAGTCAACTTTTCTTCCTACAGTCCTCTTGAGAGAGAGGAACATGAGAGGTATGTATTTTAATTCAGATTAGGTTCATTTCATTTTTTATAAAATGCAATTATTGTTATTGTTAAGGTGTACAGAGAGGCTACCATAAGTCAGGTAATGAGTACATTTCTCTTTTAGACAATGTCACTCCTTCTTTTGCTTTCCCCCATTTTCCCCCTTAAGTTCATTTCATGATTGATTGCTGGTACTGTGGCTTTAACTCAGGTCAGGGCCTTGCACTAAATTACCTTGTTCACCTTGTTAGTTCCATTGGTGTTCTATCGCTTGAGCCATGTTTCTAGTACAGTATTTTTTTTTTGCTAGTTAATTAGAGATGGAGTGACAAAGCTTTTGTTTTTGCCTGGCGTGACTTGCAATTGCCGTCCTCTGAATCTCAGCCTTTTGAATAGCTAGGATTATAGACATGAGCCACCAGTGCCCAGGAGATTAGATCTTTTAATTAATGAGAGTTTATGATCTCTAGGTAGGTGACTCTCCGAGGACGGGACCTGGTTACCAGAAGAGCCAACAACATGATTAGAAAAGTAGAACTTTACAGTCCTATCTCTAACCTCCTGGGAGAAGAGCAGGGTATCCGAGTAATCACCAATGCACAGTGATCTAATCAATGGTGGCTACATATGGAAGTCTCCATAAAGGCCCTAAAAAAAATGGTTTTGGAGAACTCCCGGGTTGGCAAGTAAAAGAAACTCTTGTGCCCAAGATCTAGACCTTGTCCTATATACCTGTTCATTTGCACCTGTTCATAGCCGATTCTAGTGCTGGGGCTTGAACTCAGGGCCTATGCACTGTCACTGAGATTTGTGCTCTACCACTTGAGCCACAGCTCCATATCTGGCCTTTTTGGTGGTTCATTGGAGATAAGAGTCTCATGGAGCTTCATGCTCAAGCTGGCTTTGAACTACAATCCTCAGATTTTTTTTTCTTGAACTTTGGGCCTACATGCTGTCCCTGAGCTTCTTTGCTCAAAGCTAGCATTCTACCACTTAAGTCACAGCTAGCTCCGCTTCTGGCTTTTCTCACTGGTTAATTGGAGATAAGAATCTCACAGACTTTCCTAGCTAGGCTGGCTTTGAGGCAAGATCCTCAAATCTCAGCCTCCCAAGTAGCTAGGATTACAAGTGTGAGCCATTAATGCTCAACTTGAATAGCTCTGATACTAAATCAGTGACAGTAACTAAAGCATTTTCTTGACTTATGTAAACCATTATAGCAAATCATTAAATCAAGGGAAGAGGTTGTGGGACTTCTCATTCCTAGACAAGTGGCCTGGGGACTTATGAAGCATATGTGAAGGGCAGTTTTGTGGAATGATACACTTGAGGTGTCTGTGCCAACTCTACATAGTATCATCCCCGGATCAAATGATAGAACTCTTTAGTTATGTCAGAGAGTTGGAAAAGTGGTTGATGTGATAAGGGAGTATTCATATATTTGGTATTACAAATATTGAAATCATTTTGATTTGTTTTATCCTCTTTAAACATCCATGGTTCCTACAATATACTTAGCCCATTGTAATACCTTGCTGTTCCCTTAGTACTGTAACTCCTAAACAAACATCAGTATTCTTGTAAGAATCTCTCTGACAATTCTAAAATAAAATCCCAATGATGTCACTCAGTTCACATGCCCAAAGGCAAAGACTCTGAAACCTTAAGTCATTATCAGTCCTCTTCTTCAAATTCTCTCCCTGCTAGCTTTTGTCTCCTCATTTTCCTGACCACCCATAAAAGGAGGCCCATTGCACGTTAGGGTTATCAGGTGTAGCTACTGGAACTTCAAAGGCAGAGGACCCAAGTTCTGAGCCACAAGTTCTGATCACCACTCTGACCTTTTTTTCTGTGGTTAACCCTACACAGCTGCTGGAATCTCTCTGGGCCCTAAGCCATTAAGATCCTTGATTCAATGTACTTACTAAATTATTCTTACATGGGTTATCTGCCACTGTCCACAACAGGCAATGAGATGGTCATTCCTCAGTACTAGGAAGGTTTTTCTATATCAATGAACAATAGGTGGCGCTATCTCCCAGGAAGCTTCTGAAAGATAGTTGGCTACTGCCATGACCAATCACTAGGGCCCCTTAAAAACTGCAGTGTAGCTGGTAGGTTACACCTATAATCATAGCTACTCATGAGGCTGAAATCCGAGAATCTTGATTTAAATCCAGCCAGCCTGGACAGTAAAGTTTGTGAGACTCTTATATCCAATTAATCACTAAAAAGCTGGAAATGACCAGGTGCCAGTGGCTCATGCCTGTGTAATCCTAGCTACTCAGGAGGCTGAG
>NW_012267354.1:1209400-1217121 GCF_000151885.1 Dipodomys ordii
AATACCTTTTGACTTTAGTCAGGATTGCACTCTCTTTCCATTGTCTCTTCCCTTTGTCATTGTTTCTCTCAGTCATTGGCATTTGGAGATCTAGGTAAAAGGGGCTTATGTGGTCTGTGTTTACTAAGATGTGGTGCATTACCACTCTGGTACCTAATCAGGCTATTGCCAGCTGTCTCTGTGTAGAAATGGCTTCCAGGAACACCTTGGCCCCACACTGATCTAACTGACCTGACTTCAGAGACTGAAGTACAACTAAAGTCACCATCGGAGCAGGATAAGAATGAGGCACAGTAACCACTGGAGGGGGGGGCAGTGTAAGAACAGCCTGGGAAGGCGGAGCAGACTCCTCCCTCCTCTCGGTTAAGTCTCCGCCCAGTACCAGCGACTCCTAGGTAACAGGAGTCAGTCACCTCCCCCACTCCTCCATGAGGTTACTTCTGCATCCGGTGTGACCACACTCTCTCTCGCCCCCTGGCCCTGATAAGTCGTGGTCTAGCTTCCAACTTGACCAGAGGCGGCCTACAAATAAACCTCTCCCTTGCCTAAATAGCACGTGCTGCTCTCTTTCCTCTGCTGCCAATTTAATTTACCTAACATATATGGTGCTGTGACTTGGATAGGGTTTTTTTTTTGGGGGGTCTGGTCATGGGGCCTGAACTCTGGGCCTGGGCGCTGTCCCTCAGCTCTTCAGCTCAAGGCTAGCGCTCTACCACTTGAGCCACAGCGCCACTTCCTGCTTTTTTCTTTTTTGCTTATGTGGTGCTGAGGAATCGAACCCAGGGCCTCATGCATGCAAGGCAAGCGCTCTACCACTGAGCCACCTTCCCAGCCCCTCGGATAGGGTTTTTGAGTCAATAATATTAGAATTTCCTGATCACCCCTCTTTTCCACAAACCGAACTGCCTTGAGACGCCACTGACGTGAGACTTTTCACCAATACCATTGCAGGCCTCCACATCCACATCCACACCACTTCTCTACTCTGGTGAGTGAAACTCTAAGGTTTCTCTGTTGCTGGATGTCTACACTACTTCCACCTGGTCAGCTCTCCTTCACTCACCAGACTGACTCCCTCCCATGATTTTAATGAGGTGCTGCAAGTCCTTTGGAATGCCTTCTGCATTCCTTGGGTGTCTTGTCCCTTAAGGACTGCATCAACAGAAAGCGCCTAATTTATTATTGCATTGAAGTCTGGCCATAGCATACCTGGATAATCGATCTCAATGGCCTAAAGATGGAACTTTGGATTATACCATTCTCAGAAAGTTAGATGACTTTTGCCGACACCATGGTAAATGGTTAGAGGTCGTTTATATTTGGGCTTACTTTGCTCTCCGGGATAACCTGGCTCTCTGCCACTCATGCCTGGCTTTCCCCATCCTCCTCACACGTGGACAACCATCTCTGAGAGTTCTGGGCCCCCTCTGGACCCTGATGTGTCTGACCCCCTTTTTGACTCTGCCCCTCTTCCTGCTGGGCCTTCCGGCTCCACCTTCTTCCTCTTCCTCTTCCTCCTCTTCGTCCTCTCTCCCTTCCCCCACTGTAGCTTGCACCCAGTCACACACTGGCCACATACAACCTCCACCAAACTCCATGTGCCATTTGCAAGAGGTGGCAGGGTCTGAAGGCATCATTAGAGTGCATGCTCCATTTTCAATGTTTGATATTGTTCAGTTTGAGAAGGGGCTGGGATCTTATGTCCAAGATACTAATAATTATATCAAGCAGTTTAAATATCTGGCTCAGCCGGGTGCTGGTGGCTCACGCCTGTAATCCTAGCTACTCAGAAGGCTGAGATCTGAGGATCACAGTTCAAAGCCAGCCCGGGGAAGGGGAGACCGTGAGACTCCTATCTCCAATAAACCACCAGAAAACTGGAAGTGGCGCTGTAGCTCAAGTGGTAGAGCGCTCGCCTTGAGCTGAAGAGCTAAGGGACAGCGCCCAGGCCCAGAGTTCAAGCCCCACAACCAACAAAAAATAAATAAATAAATAAATATCTGGCTCAGACCTATGACCTTACTTGGCAGGACATATATCTAATACCATCCTCCACCCTTACCACTGAGGAAAAGTCAAAGGTGTGGATTGCAGCCCCGGTGCACGCTGACGAAGCCCACCTCTTAGATATTGACTGTCCAGTGGGAGCCACAGCTGTGCCTAGGGAAGAGCCCAATTGGAATTATTAACATAATGCATCTGGGAGGCAAATAGGATGGCTGTCCTTCAAAAGGCAGCCTATCTCTCTGTTAATTATGACAAATTAAAACACATTACTCAAAGACCCAATGAAAACCTGGCCAAATTTCTGGAACACTTCAAGATAGTGCTCCAGCACTATGCTAAGCTAGACCCAGAGTCACTGGAGGCCAAAGTGGTTCTTAATACTCATTTTATCACCCAATCAGCCCCCGACATTAGGCAAGGTTAAAAAAAGGCTAAGGATGGAGGTGGGGGGGATTTGGGGAGGTGGGTAGGGAAGGGATGGTAGGGGAAAAACAAAGGAGGAGGTAACAATGCTCGATAGGAAATGTACTCATTACCTTACTCATGTAACTGTAACCCCTCTGTACACTATTTTTACAATAAAAACCATTTTAAAAAAAGGCTGAGGATGGTCCTCAAACCCCCCAACGAGACTGGTGAACATGGCATTTAAGGTTTTTAATAATCAGGAAGATAAGGAGATTGCTGATAAGACTGCCTATAAGAGGGAGAATGATCAAATCCTGGCTGCTGCTGTCCGGTCTCCTCCGAGAAGAGGTACCAACATACGCTGCCTGGACCATGCTACAGGTGTGGACAAGAAGGACACTGGGCAAAATTCTGCCCTTCACTGCAACCACCAAGGTATGGACAACAGGGACACTGGAGAGTTGTCTGTCCCTCTTCATCTCCACAAGGTAAACATCATCCACTGGGGACACCAGACAGGACTGGACACCATCACAGTCAGAAATTCAAAAGCAGACTGGGAGGCAAAGCTAGCAGTCCAAAGAGAATTTCCAAGACAACTTCCAGCTTCCTTACTTCTGGTGCACCACGTGCTACACATCAAATACAAGCCCACCCCCATGGCAGTCAAGCTCAAGACACAGCCACAGTGGATTCATCTATCAGGAATAAAAAGGGCTCCGTCTCCTGCCATTTTTGTACCAACACTGACTTCAAGGTACACCTGTTCCCCTCTTGGGCCTACCAAGCCTCTGCCTCAGGAGACTTCTTCCATACTTCACTCAAGGACTGCATCTACCAAGGGACACTGCTGCTTGCTGCCTTCTCTTGCGGAGGACCACAATTCCACCTTTTACCCCTAATGTGGATACCCCTTGTCAGCAGGAAGTAGCCTGAGAGAATCTGGGTCCTTTAAAGACTGGAATGTAAGGTCTACCCTAGGAAGGCGGAGCAGACTCCTCCCTCCTCTTGGTTGAGTCTCCGCCCACTACCTGCATCACCTAGGTAACTGGCACACTTGGAGGCAGTTACCTCCTCCCCTGAGGTCACATCCACATCTGTTGTGGCCACACCTCCTGCCCCTGGCCTTGATAAGTTGTGGCCAGACTGTGGTTCAGCCCTTTTTTTCCTGCTCTGTGTGCTTGATCAGAGGCGGCCTACAAATAAACCTTTCCCTGAATACCACATGCTGCTCTCTTCGGCTGCCAATTTAATTTACCTAACAGACAATAAATCCTTCCATCCCCCAGTTGTGGAAAATTATATGTCATCCATGGTTAGTCCTACATAATTATTCACCTGGGGAAAACATTCTTAATCTATTTCTACATAAATTCAATCAAAATTATTCTGATATTTAAAAAGTAGATAGTTTTGGGTACCAGTGGCTCCTGCCTGTAATCCTAGCTACTCAGGAAGCTGAAATCTGAATACTCTATCAATGTTTGGTCTGCCTGGGAGTACAACCCTTCCCAGCTTCCTCTTCATCTGCCAGAAACCAGTGATCACCTGACTGTCAATCACCTGACTGTGAGTCAGCAAAGGATCCCGGGCTCTGAGATCACTTCCTCATCTGCTGAGGTCATTTCCTGAACCTCCCTGGCCAGGCCTCTCTCAGACAGTTCTCCAGGCTCTGAGATCACTCCCACATCTGCTCTGGTCCTGCCTCCCACCGTTCCCTATATAATCCAGCTCAACATGAGTCCCTCTCTCTCTCTTTTCTTCCTTCTCCTCTGTCTCCACATGCATTCATCTCTTGCTGGCCTGCAGTTTGCTCCCCACCCACCCACCCACCCAATAAACTATTTCTGCCTGAACCATGTGGCTGTTTCCTTTCCCGGGAACCTTAAAATCGCCAAGGCTGTGCTGCAACTCCTTAACAGGAATTGTTTTTTCAGGTTTATTTACTATGATAGGAGAAAGTACAGTTTATTCCTTCTCAACTGACAAGTTCCATTAAAGAATTGTTTTCAAAGGCAGAGTGGATAAAAATTATAAAGTTAGTTCAGCTTGGTAGGACATGTCTCTAATCTCAGCACCCAGGAGACTGATTAGGAAATCAGAAGTTGTAGGCCAGCCTAGACTACTAAACCAGGTCTTGTCTCAGTATAAGTAAAAACAAACAATTGAAATATAGAGAAAATACGGCAATAGACCAGAGAGTTATTAGACATAGTGTTTGTATTTTTAGTTTGGTTTGTTTTTTGTTATGAGACAGCCTGTTATTAAGCATCTCAGGCTAGCCTTGAACTCTGGATCATACTGATTCAGTTAGACTGTAAAAGAAAATTACAAAAATAACACTGTCCAAATAAAAATAAGAACATTATACTTAAATGAAGGTGGCAGAGTTTTTTCATTTATTTTTAAAAGTATCTCTAAGTAGTTGTACAAAGGAGATGTCATATAACAAAGCAGTTTATGAACACACCGCATCTTCATCAGTATCATTCCCTTTGAGCCACTCCTTCCCTGTTCTTAGTCTTGTGGCAAATACAATGAATTCTTGGCTGCATTCTCCTCCCCTTTCCCACTTCATTCATCTCCCCCTCTCCCATGGCCCCACCCCCTCCCTTAGCTGTATCCATTTCCCCACATTGGTTTTGTTGGGCTTTGACCTAGGTCAAAGTCTATTTGAACTCTCCATAGACTCTGCTATACTTCAGTAAATCCCGTGTGTGTATTTCTAGATATATAAGCACATTCTAGCTATCACAAATGAGGGAATCCATGCAATCTTTCTCTGGGTCTGGCTTACGTGATATGATTTTTCCAAGTCTTTTCATTTCTTTATGAATGGTACAATATCATAGATGAGTAAAATTCCATTGTGTGTATATATACTGCATTTTCTTGATCCATTTGTCAGAAAACTTTAATGTATAATTAAACTAGACCTTCTCTTCCTGGGAGAAATTCACCTATTTACCTGACTCCTAGATTAGAGTCCTTTGACCAAAAATGCATTGTTTCTTTTCTTTTTCTGAACTCAGGGCCTTGCACATGCTAGTCAAATATGAGCTACATTTCCCACTACAAAAAAGTGATGAGCCAAGGTCAAGAAAGAGCCCTTTAAACCAAGACTCCTCCCAAAAGTATACTATCTTATTGCAATAGAGGAATTGATTGGCAGGTTGTCTTTCCCACCCTGCTCCCTGCCCTCAGGTTGAACTGAATGGTTATGTCTATTCCAGCCAAGAGAGAAGGAAGATTACTTGTAGGTTATCAGAGAACAAGATGCTCAACTAAACTTGAATTTCATGTAACTTTCTGTCTGAGGTGTTACATTATTGATTATGTATCTGGAATTCATATTTAACTGAGTGTCCTGTACTTTTGTTTATTGAATCTGACAAACCTTCTTGGCTAATCTAGGCCACAAAGTATCATTTTGACTGGAAAAGACAGTCTTGAGGAATTGAAGATAGGGTAGATGGAAGTGGAGAAAGCCTTTGGAGGAGGAATTCAGACTTCATTCTGTAGAAAATGGAGGCCAACTGCACATTTTGTTTTGTTTTAAGGTCTGAGACTGGGACTTGAACTTGGTACTTGATAATTTTACTCACTGGCTAGCACTCTACCAACAGAGCTACTTCTAAAAACAAAACAATATTTTTTTCAACTTTTTCTAATTTTACAAACAAGTATGGCTGGGTGTTGGTAGCTCACACCTGTAATCCTAGCTACTCTGGTGGCTGAGACCTGAGAATTGCAATTTGAAGCCAGCCAGGGCAGGAGAGTTCCCAAGACTATTGTCTCCAATTAATTACCAAAACCCCCCAAAAGAACAACTATAACAAAAAGAAAAAAAACCTCAGGGCTAGGAAGGTGGCTCAGTGGTAGACTGCTTGCCTTGCATGCATGAAGCCATGGATTTGATTCCTCTGCACCACATAAGCAGAAAAAGCTGGAAGTGGCGCTGTGGCTCAAGTGGTAGAGTGCTAGCCTTGAGCTGAAGAGCTGAGGGACAGCACCCAGGTCCAGAGTTCAGGCCCCACAACTGACAAAAACCAAAACAAGACAAAAACCCTCAAAAATCCAGAAGTGAATCTGTGGCTCGAAGTGGTACTAGCCTTGAGCAAAAAAGCTCAGGGACAGAGCCTAAACCCTGAGTTCAAATCTCATGACCTACAAAAACAAAAGCAGGTATGTAATATATATATATATATATATATATATATATATATATATATATATATATATATATATATATATGGAAAATACAGAAACATATGAGAAAGGATACATAATTCCACCAACCAGCAGTAACAACTCTATATTTGCTGATAATCATCTCTAAGTTGATGCCCATTTAATACCTTCTCCAGTCTGTTTTGGCCACCCTAGCCTTACTACTGTCTCACATATCTTGTTTTATTTTTTTATCTCCATAATTATGTTGTATGATTCATCTTTTTTTAGTTTGGATTTTGTTTTATTGGTGGTACTAGGCTTTAAAAGTCAGGGCAATTGCATGAATGCTCTAGTATTTGAGCCACACCCTCAGCCCTTTTGGGCATTTAGTTTCTCTTCACTGTTTTAATAGGTACAGTCTACAGCTTCTGCCTAGGGAAAACTTAAGATTTCATTCTCCCTCCCTCCTAAGCAGGTGGGATTGCTACCATGTGCTACCATGCCTGGAATTATAGCCACTTTTCATAAACTCTATGCTTGGAAGTTCATATGTAATATGAAGTAATATGCACAATATCATTTTTCTTTCAAGACCTCAGCTCTTGTTAATTGGAACATTTTTGGTTTCATACTACTGAACCTACTATACATCTCAAATATCCACTCAATTTAATGGATGATAACAAGGAGAATTCTAAGAGAATAGAATACCTTTGGAGAGCCAGGTGTTTTCTTCTCCTAGATTACTCATTACTGTAATCCTAACTACTCAGGAAGCTGAGATCTGAGAATTGTTGTTCAAAGCAGTTGGGGCAGGAAAGTCTGTGAAACTCGTATTGCCATTAGTTTTTTTTTTTTTTTTTAAGCCAGAAGTGTCTAAAGTAGAAGTGTTAGCCTCAGGGACAGTGCCCAGGCCCTGAGTTCAAGCACCAGGACTGGTAAAGGAAAGGAAAGAAAGGAAGGGAGGAAGGAAGGAGGGAGGGAGAGAGGGAGGGAGGGAGGGGGAAAGGAAGGGAGGAAGGAAGGAGAAAGAAAGAAAGAAGGAAGGAAGGAAGGAAGGAAGGAAGGAAGGAAGGAAGGAAGGAAAAGGGAGGCTGGGAAGGTGGCTCAGTGGTAGAGTGCTTGCCTTGCAT
>NW_012267354.1:1217746-1246089 GCF_000151885.1 Dipodomys ordii
TCAAGGCTAGGGCTCTACCACTTGAGCCATAGCGCCACTTCCGGCTTTTTTCTTTTTGCTTATGTGGTGCTGGGGAATCGAACCCAGGGCCTCAGGCATGCAAGGCAAGCGCTCTGCCACTGAGCCACCTTCCCAGCCCCGACCCTGAGATTCTTATCTCCAATTATTACCAAAAAGTTGGAAGATTAGTTGTGGATTGAGTGGTAGAGTGCTCAGAGACAGGGCCAATGCCCTGAGTTCAAGCCCCAGGATTGGCAAGAATAACAACAACAACAACAAAAGAATTAATTGTGCTTCTTGGTGAGGATGGTGGCCATGCTGGAGAGAGGAGAGGGGAAGGGTGGAGGCTGAAAACAAGGGATGGGGAGGGAGGAATCATCTTCTCTTGAGACAACAGGGAGGAGAAAGGGTTAGATGTGAATGTGTTGAGGCACAGAGTTTAGGTGATACTGGTGAATATTGTTACAGTCAGAACAAACACCATAATCTGCAGGAGCTGGTGGCTCACATCTGTAATCCTAATTCTGTAATCCTAACCCAGCCCATGCAGAAAAGAGACTCCATTTCCAATTAATGAGCAAAAAGCTGGGTTGGAGGAGGCTGACATCTGAGGATCATGGTTCAAATCCAGCCTGGCCGGGAAAGTCCCCAAGACTCTTACCTCCAATTAACCACTAAAAAGCAAGAAGTAGTGGAGCTGTGTGGCTCAAGTGGTAGAGCTCTAAGCCTTTGAGAAAAAATATCTAAGGGACACTTCCCAGACCCTATGTTCAAGTCCCAGTACTGGCATATGCATACACACACACACACACACACACACACACACACACAAAGCCAGGCTGGAGGCATGGTTCAAGCAATAGAGCACCAGTTGAGCAAGCAATCCCCAGTACTGGCAAAGTAAACGAAATAAAGTTCTCAACAAGGGAAGTCAAGGATTAGAGAAACACAGAAGGAAGATGCACACAGAAGCCAAACAAAGCAAGGAATTAGCACAGATGGAAATACTGAAGACATGCAAGGGAGCTCAGCAGAGGACAGAGGACTATAGGAGCTGTGGGGAAGGAAAAAGGCAACAGAAAAGCCTTTCAAGAGCTTGCAGTCACTCCTTCCACTCCCTACCTATGCAGACACAAAGTCCCTGTCGGTGGACTTTGGTGTCCTGGTTTTTCTAGGCTCAATCAACTGCCTTATAAACGTACCTTTGTGAGTCCAAAGTTCAGGACACCTTGCCCTAATTTATAAGCAACATACATTTAATCACAATATCCATTTACTCTCAAGAGGTACTGAGATAGGATTGTCTGCGCTTTTTTCTCCTTTTATAATATTTTCTCCTTTTGAATTTTTACTTTTTTTTTAACCATTCATTTGCTTCCCCTCCCATGCTATCTTTGTGTCTTTCCTTCCTGATCCCTCTGTTTGGTAGCCTCTCTGACCTCCACCTCCTCTTTTCCTAGATCCACTGTCAACCACAGGTTTTGAGACTGTACACTTGAGAACCTCTGTACACCAGAGGATCATCATGGCCAGCCAGCAGCTCACCAGCAATCTCCAGGACGAAGTGATCTGCTCAATCTGCATGGACACCCTTCAGGAGCCTGTCACCATTGACTGCGGACACACTTTCTGCCTCAGATGCATCTCTCAGGTTGGAAGCTCATCAGATGAGCTTCTCAAATGTCCCCTGTGCCAGAAGTTTGTGCAGAGGAGCACAATCAGGCCCAACTGGCTGGTGGTCAACCTGGTGGAGAGAATCCAAGCTATTGATCCCTCTGAGATCCAACCAGAAGAGAGAGAGATGAGATGTCCAAAGCATGGAGAAAAGATCCATTACTTCTGTGAGCAAGATGGGGAATTCCTCTGTGTTGTGTGCCGAGACTCCAAGGACCACCGATCCCATAATCCCAGCTTGATAGAAGAAGCTGCCCAGAAGTATCAGGTAGGCATGTGGGGCCCTTTCTCTACCCCATCTTCCTGCCCTCTATCAGAGGAGGATGCAGAAGGGGTTTGGAACTGTTGCCTACTCCAGGTGACAGTTTGGTTTGAATTTGTTGCCCAACTCCTTTGCACTTGAGTGAGCAGTCCGCAGTCAGGTACAGTGGGATCAAGGCATCTGGGAAATATTGCCTTTTTGCAATCAAGGCATGAGGGAGAATGGTCCAGATTTGAATTTTGAATCAGATGGTTTGGATTCCAAATTCAGGCTCTTGAGTTTAAATATGACCATTGAAGAGTCACTTTACCACCTTCAACCAGCCATCCTCACCATTCAGTGGATCAAGTCCAGGTCCTGGCACATGCTATGCAAATGTTCCACCCCGGAGCTATATAAGCTATATCCTCTGCCTCACCTAACAAACTGACCAGGGGGAGCTGGGGATGTAGCCCAGTGGTAGAGTGCAAGCTTGTCTAGCATGTACTAGCCACTGGTCCTTAGCTTCTGAGAGGAAGAAAAAAGGAAGAAGGAAGTGTGGTGAACAAAACCTATCTGTTGACAGACAAGGAAAAGGTTGTGGGAATTCTTTGTTAATCCCCAAATGCCATCTAAATGAATTAGTAACAGAATGAGTCGTGAGTAGCAAATCTTTTCTTTTAGATCATTAAAAGTTCTAGATTTCTCCTGTCCCACTCCTCAGCACCCATCCTACCCAGGAGAGTCTCCCCTGCTCCTCTGAGGGACTTGGGTGGGTTTTAGGAGGTAGAGTAGCGCCTGGTACAGCCTGCCCAAATGGCTCTCCCTCTCCCCTCCAGGGGCAGATTCAGTCAAAGTTGGAAGTCTTGCTGCAAAAGGAGAAGGAAATAATACTAGAGAAGATAAAAGGTGAACAGAAAAATGATTTCTTCCTGGTAAGAAAGAACTTTATTTCTTGTGGTGCTCAGAAACTGTACCATCCAAGCTCCAAAAATCCCTTTTACACTGACCCTCCAAAAAGCATCTATGGGGCTGGGAAAGTGGCTCAATGGTAGAGTGCTTGCCTTGCATGCATGAGGCCCTGGGTTCGATTCCTCGGCATCACATAAGCAGGAAAAGCCAGAAGTGGCGCTGTGTCTCAAGTAGTAGAGCGCTAGCCTTGAGCTGAAGGACAGTGCCCAGGCCCAGAGTTCATGCCCACAACCGATTAAAATATATATATATATATATATATATAGTAATCCCTCTCAAAAAGCATCTATGACAAAGAAGGTAGCACAGAGCAGGGTGAGGTACAGGAAGGTCACACTGGGGACATGGGGGAACCCACAACGGGGCATCGGGGCCAAATGCAAACAGGCTTTTGCTGACTGCACCACTTAACCTGCCTGAGCACCTCCTCACCCCGCCTTGTTGTCTCCAGCCGTGCCCAGGTGGTATAAGGAAACCCACACTGGTCTTAGAATAGGAAATGCTAGTTTTAAAAGCAGGTTCTGGAGCTAGACATCTATGGCTGATGCCTGTAATCCTAGCCACCTGAGAGGCTGAGATCTGAGGATTGCGTTTCGAAGCTGGCCCAAGCAGGAAAGCCCGTGACACTTGTCTCCAATTAACCAGCAAAAAACTGAAAGTGGAGCTGTGACTAAAGTGTAGAGCATTAAGCCATAAGTAAAAAAAGCCACACAGGAACAAAAGGCCTTGAGTTCAAGCCATAGTCACACACACGCACACACACACACACACACACACAGTGTACCATGCTCTGCCCCTCCCAGATCTACACACACACACACACACACACACACACACACACAGAGTGTACCATGCTCGGCCTCTCCCAGATCTTCACTGGAGAGACTGATTCTCCATTTAGAAATGCCACCCTCTACTTTCACCTGTTCTGTTTTGTTTTGTGTTTGGTGCATCCAAGGGAAAAAAAATCTATGTAAGAGCAAGTGGTAAATAAACCAAAAAGCCTCAGGAAATGTGAGTTTTAGACACTTAGATCCTTGAAGGTAAAGTTATCAACGTAATTCAAGCCAGGCACCAGTAGCTCACACTTGTAATCCTAGCTACTCAGGAGGCTGAGAGCTCTGAGGATTGCAATTCAAAGCCAGCCCAGGGGCTGGGAAGGTGGCTCAGTGGTAGAGCGCTTGCCTTGCATGCATGAGGCCCTGGGTTCGATTCCTCAGCACCACATAAGAAAAAAGCCAGAAGTGGCGCTGTGGCTCAAGGGTAGAGCGCTAGCCTTGAGCTGAATAGCTGAGGGACAGCGCCCAAGCCCAGAGTTCAGGCCCCATGACGAGACCAAAAAACAAAAATCAAAGCCAGCCCAGGCAGGAAAGTCCGTGAGACTCTTATCTCCAATAAACCACCAGCACCAGAAGTGGCGCTGTGGCTCAAGTGGTAGAGCACTAGCCTTGAGCTGAAGAGCTGAGGAACAGTGCCCAAGCCCAGTATTCAAGCCCCATGACCGAACAAAACAAACAAAACAGAAAAAAAAAAAAGCCCACCTAATTCAATCTAAACCTGAGAACGTGGGAAATGCCTTCACAGTTGGTGCCCCCCCCCTCCTGTCCCGAGAGTCTGCTGCAGCTTGCTGTGTCTGCATTGGCAGTCAGAACAGAGTTGAGACACTCCCTACTTGAAGGTCAGCTGGGAGGACCTGGGAGGCCGCCACCCTCCCATCTCCACATTCTTCCCCTTGTGCCAGAGCCAGGTGAGGCTGGAGAAGCAAAGGATCAATCAACATTTCAGATTCCTGCGGCAGAGCCTAGAAAAGGAAGAGAATTTCTTCCTGGCCAGGCTTCACTGGCTAGAGATGGAAGGAGCCAAGGGGAAGTTGTTCTACTCCATTTCTACCCAGGCACAGCTGAACTCGCTTGAGAAGCTCATCAAGTCCCTGAAAAACAAGCAGCAAATGCAGCCCAGACAGCTGCTGGAGGTGGGTTTCTTGGAGCAGCACTACCCAGAGGTAGCAGTGCATCTCCCCCCTCCCCGTCTCAGGCCTGCACATGGACCAGCTGACTGACTGATTGCTGAGACTCTCGCACCCACCTCTAGTCTGTGAGCAAGAAGATATGAGCCCCACATACGATTTAGAATTATACTGAGGTCCAATGTGTGATGTAGAAACATGTGAGCCACATGTGACATCTAGAAATATAATCGGAACCACATATGTAATTTAGAAATACATTTCAGTCACGTGTGGACTTCCACTTTTTTTTTTTTAGTGGCCACAATAAAAAGATGAAAAAGATACAGGTAAAGCCAGTGATTCATGTGTATAATTCTAGCTACTCAGAGCTGGAGAATCATGATTTGAAGCCAGCCAGGGGCGAAAAATCCCTTGAGACTTAACTAATGAACCAGCAAAAAGTGGAGCTGGAGGTATGGCTCAAATGGTAAAGTATCAGCTTAGCATGTATGAGGCCCTGACTTCAAGCCCCAGTTGCCATCACAGGAAAGAAAGGAAGGAAGGAAATAAAAAAGAGAGAGAAAGGGAGGAAGGAAAAGAAAGAAGGAAAGGAAGGAAGGAAGGGAGGAAGGAAGGAAGGAAGGAACTCATGCAAAGCCATTACATTGCTCTGATCCTGCTTGCAAGTCTCCTGACTCAGTCTCAGAGACAAAATTCATCTTTTTTTTTTTTTTTTGGTCCGTTGTGGGGCTTGATTGAACTCTGGGCCTGGGCGCTTTCCCTCAGCTCTTCAGCTCAAGGCAAGCGCTCTACCACTTGAGCTACAGCGCCACTTCTGGTTTTCTGATGGTTACCTGGAGATCAGAGTCTCACGGACTTTCCTGCCTGGGCTGGCTTTGAACCATGATCCTCAGATCTCAGCCTCCTGAGTAGCTAGGATTACAGGCGTGAGCCACCAGCACCTGGCACAAAATTCATCTTTGGAACCTCACTTATTTTGTTCTTCTTGAGGTGTTATCATAGTCCTGTGTACTGGTCTATCAAGAGCTTCTTGGAGCAGCCCTCCAAGTAGTGGGGGGGGGGGGAGGAGGGAGGGAGAGACCCTGAGATGTTCATACTCTACTTCCAGGAGGGTCCAAACCTCCTCCTTGGTTCCCATGCTCTATTCAGACGCTAAGGCTCTGCTATCTGTTTCTCTTCCAGGACATCAAAACTCTCCTGTCCAGGTATGGTAGAACACCCAGAGCCTAGCGCTTCCTGAGTCACTCATGTTCCTAGCACTCAACAGAAATCCAAACACACCCTACCTCCTCTGCCATGAATACCCATGCACTCTGCAGCCAACTGTTGATGCTTCAGCTAGACACTTGAGCATAGGGGTTGGTGGGCAAAGAAAGCTGTTTTCTCTGGCTTTCTGGCTCTTCAGCATACAGTCTATTTCCTGGCACCTCCTACATGTCCCTTGCTCGTTTTGGTAGGGCCTAGCACCCTTGCTCACTCAATCTCTCTCTGTTCCCCTCTTTCCCTTCTCTTCTCTCTGCAGTCATATGCCAAGTCCATTTCCACATTCCCTCAAGTTCATTCCCAAATTCATTCTGGCCCCATGTCCCTGGCCTGGCCCTCCCCACCCTCAGCTCATTCCCCCCCCCAGACAGTCTTCCATCCCTGTGTGTCTCCCTCCCCATCCTACGATCTAACCACCCAGCTCAGCTATGTATTTATAGGATCAACGTATTTCAATTTCTCAACCCAACCCCAGTTCCTGAGGGGCTGGAGAAAAAATTCAACGAAGCAAAATCCAGTCACAATGTCATCACAGAGAACTTGAGAAAATTCAAAGGTAAGGAAAAGGCTGCCAGCGCCCTGAGTTGCCAACTGCTGTAGAGGATTATGTCCCCATCACCCCAGGTGACCTGTAACTCCTGGGTGCTGGCAATCATCACTGGATCCTTCAAATGCCAGCTTGTCTAGCAACACTCTGCTATCCTTTTGCTCTGTTGTCTGCCTTTGCTTTCTTGGCATAGCCATGGAGGGGACCTGAACTTCCTTCTTCCTCAAGAGGGCGCTCTCCTCAGTGCAGTGGCTGTCAGCAATCTGGTGTTTATTTGTCTGGGGGACACAAAAGGGACAATGTTCCATTCCTCAGTACCATATAAACAGAGAAAGCCAGAAGTGATGCTGTGGCTTAAGTGGTAGAGTGCTAGCCTTGAGCAACAGAAGCTCAGGGACAGAGCTCAGGCCCTGAATTCAAGCCCCAGGACTGGCAAAAAAAAAAAAAAAAAAAAAGTGCTACCTTCCTGAGACACTAAAGCAGAGGGGGTGTTTAATGTCTGGCAAGGGGCTCTTCCTGGCTACATAAGAAGAGAAATATCCATTGGAAGCTGATGATGTTTTGAAGGAAATATTTCTACCTCCTTTCCAGGAAATAGAAGCTAACCAGATCGCAGATCACAGCTGGATAGACAGGGGCATAGATGTTCTGTCAGGTAGTTTTCAAACTTGTCTAGGTTTGCAGTTGGGAAACCGAGCTGGCATGTGTGAAGACTTTTTCTTTTCTCTCTTTTCTTTCTCTTTCTTTCCTTCCTTTCTTTTTTCTTTCTCTCTCTCTTTCTTTCTTCTTTCTTTCTTTCTGTGTTGGTCCTGGGGCTTGAACTCAGGTCCTGGGTACTGTCTCTGATCTTTTTTTGCTCAAGGCTAGTGCTCTACCACTTGAGCCACTTCTGGCTTTTTCTGAGTAGTTTATTAGAGATAAAAAAGAGTCTCATAGACTTTCCTGCTCAAGGTGGCTTTGAACCCTGATCCTCAGATATCAGCTTCCTGAGTAGCTAGGATTACAGGCATGAGCCACCAGTGCCTGCCTGTGAGGACTTCTTTTACTGCTTCTTATCCTGTACTAAGCTAGGAGCAGACAGCTGAGTAGAGTCTTCTTTCTAGAAAGATCCCAGGAGTCCCATACCCCTTTCCCAGAACAGCATTTTGATCCTGCCAACTTTGCTTATGTTTAAGCTTTGCTTTCTGGCAATAACTGCTCTGTGTTTCCCAGTGCCTCCAGCCCATCACATATAACTGCAACAAACAAGCAACTTGACAGACACTCAGGTCTAAAGCATTTGGTTTCTGTGTTAGAGTTTTAGAGGAGGATATCCCTGCAGATTTGGGAGGTAGACATGCTCTATCATCTTCTCTATTCTGTGTGTGTGTGTGTGTGTGTGTGTGTGTGTGTTCCTCTATATCTTTCTCTATCTTTGTTTCTCTCTGTCCCTCTCTCTATGTGCCTGATTGTCCATCTGTCTGTCACACACTCATACACCCCCCACCCCCACCCACAGAGTCCCCAACTCCCACCTGGGCCAAGGAATGAGGGAATGGAGAAGTGACAAGGAGTCTACTTACACCATGGGTCCAATCTCCATGGTTCTCTCTGCTGAAGCTCACTGCTCCACGTTCGGGGATTCCTGGGCATGGAAATTTGGGTGTGAGAATGCCTGGACTTCAAAGTGTGTCAAGGGCCACATAGATGTGGTGCTCCCAGACAGTTTCTTCTGGCTGTCATTCGGCTGATCCCTCACATGCAGGTCACTGTGTCTCTCCTGGCTCTTCTCCATAGCTGAGCTATTAGCTCTCAGGGGAGCTGCCCACCATTCTCCCTCTGTGTCCTCCTGCAGCTGGTGCTTGGCACAGAGACCACAAGGAACTCAGTCTAGCACTCTCACAAGAAACCTAGGCCAGGCAGGAACCATTGTCCCTGAAGGAAAAAACGTAACCTAGGTAGAAAGTTACCCCCAAAGAAAGTAATGCAACAAACCACATGGACAGAAGTCAAATAGAAGAAAGGTGTATTGCCAGCAGAGCTAACAAGGCCAAGTGCTCTTGAAGAAAGGGAGAAAATGATGCTGTCTGGCTCCTTGGAGGCCCCTTTTATGTCACTGGGGCAGGAAGTGGGAGGTGCCTCACCTACTGCGCAGGGGCTGCCATCGAGATGGGAGCTTGGGTCTGCAAGGTGGGCCTTTTCTTAAGAGTCCTCAGTTCTAGGCCCAGCCTTTCACTGCCCAGAGGAGTCTCTGGGCCCTGCCTATCAGCAGCAGGAGTGCTGTGGGCAGGCCCTCCATGTCTGCTCTGGGAGGAAAGGGCTGCCCATCAGGAGCTTGATTCCTTTTCCCCTTAAACACTCTCTCATGGAGAGAAGGGTGGAATTACCCTGCAAGCACCAGAATGTGGGACAAGCTCCCCCCGCCACTCTTACTGCACCCTGCACCTGCATGGCAGCTCCACAGCAAGCACAGTGTACCTCTTGTCGTGGCATTTTGGGGATCTTGTTGGTTTTGTCTGCTGGGTGGTGTATACAGGGCTAGATGTATGTACCTGCTAACTGTATGTGCCATCAAACACTGAGACATAGTTCTAATTCAAATAGGCAGCATTTGAGGGTTCCATAAGACTTAGTATGCAAATGGAATGTAAAATATAAGCAATACTTTTCTTCAGTGGTATCTTATTATGTTACCCAGGCTGGGCTTGATGTGGTGGGCTTAAATGATATTCCAGCTTCAGCCTCTTGGGTAAGCTAGGACAACAGGTGTTAGCCACTGAGCCCAGATGCAGCCATACATGTGCACGCGTGCGCACGCGCGCACACACACACACACACACACATTTGGTGGGAGAAGTACTGGTGTTTGAACTCATACCCCTTGAACTATACCCCCTATCCTTTTTTGGTTCTAGTTATTTTTTCAGATAAGGTTTCCAGTTTGTGCCCCAAATTGCCTCCCTGCTTAATCTGTTCTAAGCCTCTCCATGTCCTTCTGTTCTCTACCCCATAGAAAACCTACAGACTGAAAAGAAGAAAGATGAAGCCAGATTCCTCAAAAGCCTGGATGAAAAGGACAAGAAGAGCTGTAAGTGGGGACTGGCGGCTGCTTCTTGTTGTGCGGGGAAGTAGGAATGCAAAGGGAAGGATTCTTTTTCTACAAGAGGTCCCCATATGGGTGCAGAGCCAGCCAGTCAGCTGAGAACAGGTTTATACAGATATGTTTTATTTATTTATTTATGTAGGTTGGTTGTGAGGCTTGAACTTGGGGACTGGGTGCTGTCCTTGAGCTTTTTGGCTCAAGGCTAGTGCTCTACAACTGTGAGCCACAGCACTATTTCCAGTGTTCTGTTGGTTAATTGGAAATAGGATTCTCATGGACTTTCCTACTCAGGCTGGCTTTGAACTGCGATCCTCAGATCTCAGCCTCCTGAGTAGCTAGGATTACAGGTATGAGCTACTGCCATCCAGCTGTTTGGTTTTATGGTGCTGACAATCAAATCCCAACCTCCACATGTGCCAGGGTCACTGGTGCCTGGCTGGCTGTTTTAACTTTGCAACGTTCTGGTAATAAATTTGTTTTCTCTCTCCATTTCCTAGGGAACATGTTTGAGAAAAACAATCCAGAATTGCCCTCCCCAGGTAGGAGTCCTGCCCTGCCCACTGCAGTCTTCCTGTGGGGACCTTAGAGTGACAAATGCTCTATCCCAAGCAGTCAGGAATGTACTGGGAAAGGTAGAGATTACATTGCAGAAATAACTTCCTAATGTGCGAGAGCAAAAGGGGGCGAATTTAAAGACACTGTAAGGAAACGCCCCCCTCGCAGACCTAATCTCCGCCCCCATGCCAGCGCCTGCGCAGTCGGTGAGGCACCGCCCCCTTCTGGCCCCCAACAGCATCAAAGGGTGCCCTGAGGTACCAACCAGGGCATTTCTCTCCCCTCCTCAGGGGAGCTTGAAATCGTTAGCTCTGCTAACGTTAAATCTGGTCTCTCCTCTGACTTTTTCGTCCGCATAGTCTTTGGGGCGCCATTTTTACTTTCATTTTGGGTGCGGAAACCCGGGATCGGTTCCCCAGGGCACGGTCCTCCTCGCTTGGCCTCAGTTCCAGCAGCACTGCGAGCTGCAGGGTGGGGGCTTCTTGTTGGCTCCGCCCACTGACCTCTCATTTCTCTTTTCCTTTTCCCTCAATACAATGAACAACTAAACTCCTCAACTGGCACCATGGCACGCCCCTCCCTCCCCGGGGCCTCCCTTGCTGGGACAGTCACTTCCGTTTTGCTCCAAGCACGAAGCAGGGCTTCTTATGTCGAGGTTCCTCGGGACCGAATCAACTCTGAGAACACCGGGTCGGGGCGGATTGAAGACCCACGCTCAGCCCTGAGTGAGTGACTGAAGATGTCCAGTGTCCCGGGTTAAGCAGAGTGGGGTCAAGTGAGTGGGGCCTCGGGGAGAGGCCGGAGCTACTGATCGTGGAGATGGGATGGTGGTCATGGTGGTGAAGGAATGAAGGAGTAGTTGAGCAAAATCAAAGGAATAGGACCACCCCTGGCTCTGGTGCGTCTTCTTTTTTGGCTTCTTCTTGTTGCTTTGGCTAGGGCTCCCCCTAGTGGATAAAAGCTATCTCTACAACTGTCTCTCTGATTCCTCTTACCGAACCCTCTCTCCCTACCGCCCCCCACTTTTTTTGGTGTCAGTACTGGGGTTTGAACTCAGAACCCGGACACTGGCTTTTTTTCTTTTTCTTTTCTTTGTGCCGGCACTGGGGCTTGAACTCAAGGCATGAAAACTGTCCTTTAGCTTTTTCTCTTAAGGCTAGTGCTTGACCGCTTGAGCCACAGCTCCATTCCACTTGCAGCCTTTTGGTGACTAATTAAGAGATGAATCTCCTGGACCTTCTTGCCAGGGCTGGCTTTGAACCTCTATCCTCAGATTTCGGCCTCCTGAGTAGCTAGTATGATGGGTGTGGGCCACCTGTGTCCAGCACCAACTCTATTTTTAAAAATATTTTTATTGTTATAATAAAGGTCATGTACAGAGTGGTTTGAATTCCGTAATCAGGTAATGAGTATACATTTTTTGGACAATGTCACTCCTCTTAGTTCAACCCCATTTTTTAAAACAATTTTTTAAATTTTTTTTTTGTCGGTCGTGGGGCTTGAACTCTGGGCCTGGGCACTGTCCCTCAGCTCTTCAGCTCAAGGTGAGCGCTCTACCACTTGAGCTACAGCGCCACTTCCAAAACAATTTTTTTGTCAGGCGTGGGGCTTGAACTTTGGGCCTGGGCGCTGTTCCCCAGCTCTTCAGCTCAAGGCACTTGAGCCACAGTGCCACTTCCAGTTTTCTGGTGGTTTATTGGAGATAAGAGTCTTGCAGACTTTCTTGCCCAGGCTACCTTTGAACCATGGTCCTCAGAGCTCAGCCTCCTGAGTAGCTAGGATTACAGGTGTGAGCCACTGGTGCCCAGTAATGCCATTTTTAAACAATTGTTTACCCAAGCAGCATTTCAGCTGTGCATGAGGGCCAAAGTAAAGCTTGCCTATGACTCTAATCCATCTCCAGGAACAAGACCACTGTGACACTTGCCCACATTCCCACATCCTCTCCTCTTATCTCTTCCAAACTCCCACATCCATCAAAGAAAAAACTAATACTGCAGCTGGGCACTCGTGGCTCATACCTGTAATGGTAGCTACTCAGGAGGCTGAGATCAGAGAATCGTGGTTCAAAGCCAGGCCAGGCAGGAAAGTCCATGAGACTTTTTAATCTCCAATTAACCACCAGAAAACTGGAAATGGCACTGTGGCTCAAGTAGTAGAGCACTAGCCTTGAGCTGAAGAGCTGAGGGACAGCACCCAGGCCCAGAGTTCAAGTCCCACAACCAACAAAAACAAACAAAAACCTAATATTGCAGCAAACATTGAGATTAGATAACAAATCAGGAGATAAAATGAGGTCCACATTCCTAAATTTTGTGCCCATGACCTGGAATTCTTCCAGTCTTGATCAGTTTTGACTCCCTGTCTAAATCTAATAAAAATGGGAGGATGAGGAGAGGAGTTCTTGGATATCCCTCCTCCTGTATCTCACCCCTCATTCTTGTGTTTGAGGGGATTTCATGTTAGAAAGTCACAGCAGCTCAGCAAGACTGACCCTTGATTTCTCAAATTAGCACCAAGCCTTGTAAACAGGGAAGAGGTGATTTCATCTTTGAAATGATACCACCATGGGGCTGGAAAGGTGGCTTAGTGGTAGAGTGCTTGCCTTGCATGCTTGCGTCTCTGTGTTTGATTCCTCAGCATCACATAAGCAGAAAAAGCTGGAAGTGGCACTGTGGCTCAAGTGATAGAGCTCTAGCCTTGAACTCAAGAGCTGAGGGACAGTGCCCAAACTCAGAGTGCAGGCCCCATGACCACCACCACCAACAACAAAAGAATGAAATGATACCACCATGATTAGTGGGGTGCTCCCCAATGGAACCACGAAACAGAATATGGTGAAACTTGGGATTAACTTTAAGGAGGGGACAGGAACTCAAACTTCCCTGGGGGCTTGAGCTATATTTGACTGAGAAAGCCTCCCTCCAAATGTGTAAAGGAGCTGGAAAATTAGAGTCAGGATTTCAAGCTGTCCATCTTTCCCCTCATCTCTCCACAGTTGCTGTGACCCTGGATGCTGACACTGCTCATCCAGACCTCAGCCTCTCTCTGGATCGAAAGACAGTGACACTAGACTTTATCCCCCAGAGTGATTCAGCTGAGCCCACGAATCCCAAATGCTTCTATCCTTTCCGCTGCGTTCTGGGTTTACCAGGTTTTTCCATGGGCCGCCAGGCCTGGGAGGTGGAAATCCAAGGGCCCAGGGGTGGGGCCTCTGTGGTGGGCGTGGCCTCGGAACTGGTACCACGGAGGGGCCACTTGCGTCTGGAACCTTTGTTGGGCTTCTGGGCTCTGCGCATCTTTGGCTCAACGTGCCAAGCGCTCATCGAGAATTGTACCCGAAAGGATCTGCCAGTCTGTCCAAGGAAAGTGGGTGTCCTTGTGGATTACAACGACGGGAAGATCATCTTCTATGATGCCACCAACAACAATCACATTTACACCTTCCAAGCCTCCTTTCCCGGGCCGATCTTTCCTTTTTTCCGACTCCTGTTACCAGGCACCCAGGTCACCCTGAGTCCCTAGGGTCTGACCCCCTCACTTTTGGATGTGCCACAGTTGTACGATTGAAGCTAGACTTCCCGAGGCCCTTCTGAAGATGACACGGATGCAGGCTTGATGTTCTGACCCCATTTATAAGTTGTCTCCCCATCCCCCCCTAATATGCCTGGATCGAAAAGAAAGGCTCAAATATCTGAGAAGACTATGCTCATGGCCATTCATTACAGCACTGTTTGTAACAGGACAAGACAGGACCATCAACAGGTAACGTTGGAAAAGCCTTGCTGAGAAAGCATCCTGGTTGAGACTCAGGTGCAAGGCTGGACTGCTGATCTTGGATGCCGCTTTCCTCTCTGCATCGTTTTCTGTAGTCCCTATGGCTTTGAACATGCCTTGATCCATCGGGACCTCATGCTTTCCTGAGATCTGAAAACTAGGATGCTTTTTCCTTTCAGACTCAGGCAGGATTGCTCCAATGCTACTTTACAAATGATACTAGCTATCTATGATTATGCTGCGTTTTACATAGGAAAAAGAGGCATTCAAACATACAGTTGCTTATAGTTCTCTTTTTAAGTAGAAAGACAACCAAAGCCTAGCAAAAAGTTCCTATTAGGGAGAGGTAAAACTAGGTAGAAGGAATGGAAATTAGTCTTTTCTTTTCTTTTTTTTTTTTGGGTCGGTCGTGGGGCCTGAACTCTGGGCCTGGGCGCTGTCCCTCAGCTCTTCAGCTCAAGGCTAGCGCTCTACCACTTGAGCCACAGTGCCACTTCCGGCTTTTTTCTTTTTGCTTATGTGGTGCTGAGGAATCGAACCCAGGGCCTCTTGCATGCAAGGCAAGCGCTCTACCACTGAGCCACCTTCCCAGCCTGGAAATTAGTCTTTTCTAAATAGATTCTTTTTGTATATTTGACTTTGATATCATGTAGATTTTTTACAGCATTGTAAAACAATTTAAATGAGACAAAATTAATCTGTGTAGTTGGTAGCTTACACAACAGGGAGAAATTATTTTAAGTGATTAACTAGCATGGTGCTGTGAGCCTGTAGTTCTAGCCATTTGTAAAGCTGAGGCAGGAGGACCACTTTATAAGTTTGAGACTAGCCCCAGCAACATAGTTAAACCCTTTCACAAAAAGGGGAGAAGGGCTTGGAGGCATGACCTAACCTAAGTGGCAGAGCACCACCCAATGAGCAAAAGTTCAGATCCGGTGTTGGAAAAAAAAAGACACTAAAAGTAATTTTAAAATGCAGCGATTTTGTTACAATTTTAGCAGGGTGTGTCCTAAGGAGCAAAACAAATAACAAATAAATCTTAACTTTTCAGTTATATCAGTAGGAATCACAATAGTGTTGTCATTCTAAATCAATTAGGTTATGTATATACATACATGGTAGGGCAAGGCAAATAATGAATTATGTTAGTGTTACCAGAACTAGATTTTCAACCTAAAAATTAATTTTATCTTATGACTATGACACAAAAAGGAGAAATAAACACACGATTCTAGATTTAAATAGGAAAACTGATTTTTTTTTTAAAAACCTTATGTTGTATTCTCCTTCATAATAAAATTTATTTCTTTGGTTTGATCACAAAGGTCCAAAATTAAGCATTCTAAAACCTGTCATATCTTGATCTATCAGAATTATTTTGACAATTCCATGGAGATGCAATCTGAAAAATCTCATAAGGCAAAGAAACAGTCTCTTCAAGAAAAAAATGTCTGGAGTCTTTGTACAATTAATATATACTATAAAAAAACTGCTGGGGGAAAATAAGAAAAGGGGAGCATACAAACTAAAAGTATACCCAAACCAAACACAATAACAATCTTTTTCAGAGCTTGGTTTAAACTAGTTAATTCTAATTTAATTTTGTTGTTGTTGTTTTGGGTTTTGTTGGTTGTTTTTTTTTTTTTTAGGTGCTGGTATTGGGGGCTTGAATTCAGGGCCTAGTGTCCATGTTTTTTTTTGCTCATGGCTGGTGCTCTACCACCTGAACCATACCTCCAGTCCACCTTTTTTGCTAGTTAAGTGGATATAGTCTCTTGGACTGGCTTTGTACAGCAATCTTCAGACCTCAGCCTCCTAAGCAGCTCAATTTACAAGCATGAACTACCTGAGCCTGTTATAATTCAAAATTCAAATGTATGGAAGACATCAGTAGGTATGAGTCTCTTGATATCCCAGTCTTGGGCAAAAAGCAGGGCAAAAAGTGAGACCCCGTGTGAAAAATAACCAAAGCAAAAAAGGGCTGGGAATGTGGTGTATGTGGTAGAGTGCCCGCCTAGCAAAAGTGAACTGCCTGAGTTCGAACACTAGTAATGCCCCTAGAGATGAACAAAAAACCCAACGGGAGGGAAGGGGAGTTTCTACAACGAGGCATCCTCAAAGCCCAGTCTCTCAGGGTCAATATTTGTGATTGAATTTGACTCAGAACGGACAAATCCATGCAGAGGTGCTTTTTTGATTCTGCCTAACGACTAGGTTTCACCTTGGACTAGGGAGAGAGGTGAATGGAATCCTTCCGTTGCAAAGACAAATCCATCCGCCTTTTCTAGATCCTCAGAAACTAGAGTCATTCCCAGGACTACAGGCACCGTGCTCCGCAGCACCCTGCCCCCCAGCACCCTGCCCCCCAGCACCCTGCCCCCCAGCACCCTGGCCCCCAGCACCCTGCCATCACAACAGAGATCTGGTCTAGAGGTGCCCTCTGAGGAATAAAGTTAGAGGATTTCCTGTTTTCTGGATGATTTTGAAACATTTTAAAGGGACAAAGAGTTTAAACACAGAGCCAACAGGACAAGACGACTGCGCAGAACAAGACGTCCACGATCGATCGCCACCGGAGTTTAAGGTTTTGTGGGTTCCTTCCTCTTCTGCTCTCTCCAGTGGTTGGGTGCGGGTTGAACGACTCGGGGCGGGCGTTCCTGAGCTTGCACAGCTCTCTGGTTGGGACTGGGAAGTGCCAGAGTGAGTGCGGGTTGCCCGGCACGTGTCTCCCCGCGGAGGGCGGGCCCAGGTGCCGGGCGGGAGCCGCCAACGCCCCGGAGCGCGGATTCCAGGAGCGCGCAGTCAGCCCTGGCCAGGCTACTCTGTCCAGTTCCCCCGGTCGCCCGCGAGGCGCCCAGATTACATAAGAAGCTTTGGCTTCCAGGCAAAAGGGACAACTTTGGGCTGGGGACACCCAGGCCTGGGCTAACAAACAACCCTGCTCTCGACGTTTGTTCAGAATCCTCCCTGGAACAGTAGCTTCCTTGCTAACCGTACAAACCAGGACTGTCTTACACTGAGTTCTAAATTCTAACTAACCCTAGATACTCAACACAGACCCCAGAAAGAGTGGGTGTTAACACCCGACTAGACTGAAACTATATCCTGGGCTAGCACTGGTAGCTCACACTGAAATCCTAGCTATTTAGGAAGCTGAGATCTGAGAATCAAGGTTCAAAGCCAGCCCAGGCAGATAAATCTGAGAGACTCTCATCTCCAATTAACCATCAAAAAGCCAAAAGTGGAAGTATGGCTCCAATGGTAAAGAGGGGAAGCTGAACAAGAACTCAAGCTTAAAGGGGAGGAGGAGGAGGAAGGGGGGGGAGGAGGGGGAGGGGGAGGAGGAGGATAGGGAGGAGGGGGAGAAAAAGCCAGGGGTGGTGCTATGGGGGGAGGGGGAGGAGGGGGAGGAGGAGGAAGAAGAAGAAGAAGAAAGATAATTGTCTTGGCCTCTCATCAGAGTTCTGGCTGGTTAGTCAGGAGGGGACTGAATCCTTATCAAGGACTTCTGGTTCAATTCCTTTATCAAGGGTATTTTCTGCCCATCCACATGGTTATAACAGTACCAATGACAATTTGTTTCCAGAGCTTTCCAGTTTACATTACCCCCAATTGCTCCTTTCAACCTCTTGAATTAGTTATCCTCATATTCCTGTTTCAGATGTAATAAAACTCAAATATTTCAACCCCAAGCATATACAAGAGCCATCATGAAAGATAAAAAGTCTCTTAAAATACATGATAGGATAGTTATAACTAATAATTACCTTTTAGTAGTATTCCACCACCCACCCCATACTCTAAACTTTTATGTTCATTTCCTGATTCTATCACAACAAATTAACATAGACCAATAGGTTAAAACAACAGAAGTTACTTTCTCATGGCTCAGGAAGCTAGAAGTCTGTAATCAAATTATGAGTAGAGTCCTGCTCCCTCAGCAGGGTGTAAGGGAGAATCCTTAGATATCTAAGATACCCTCATTCCTGATAGCTTCTGTATTGACAGGCCTTAGCATCTCTTGGTTCATGGCTGTATCCCTCCCGCCTGCCTCCATCTTCACACGGCCTTCTTTCCTCCATCTCTGTGTCCAAGTTTCCCTCTCTTTCTGATTTTTTTTTGGGGGGAGTCAGTCCTGGGGTTTGAACTCTGGGCTTAGGTGCTGTGCTGTCTTTGCACTTTTTTACTCAAGACTAGTGCTCTACCACTTTGAGCCATAGCATTACTGGTTGTTAATTGGAGATAAGAGACTCACAGACTTTTCTGCCTAAGGTGACTTTGAACCATTATCCTCAGATCTCAGCCTCCTGAGTTGCTAAGATTACAGGTGTAAACCACTAGCACCCATCTCCAAGTTTCCCTTTTTTTTGGAGGGGAGGGTCCTGTTGTGGGGCCTGAACTCTGGGCCTGGGCACTGTCCCTCAGCTCTTCAGCTCAAGGCTAGTGCTCTACCACTTGAGCCACAGTGCCACTTCCGGCTTTTTTCTTTTTGCTTATGTGGTGCTGAGGAATGGAACCCAGGGCCTCATGCATGCAAGGCAAGCGCTCTACCACTGAGCCACCTTCCCAGCTCCTCCAAGTTTCCCTTTTATCAGGTCATCAGTCATACTGGATTAGGCCCCATTCTAATAGATTCTATCTGAAAAGACTTTAACTTTCAAAGGAATTCACCTTCATAGCTACCTGGGCCTAGGACTTTATCATATTGTATCTTTCAAGAAGACACATTTCAATCCACAACTCCAACTATCAGCCACTACAAAGTGATGGTATTTTAAAAAAGAAACAATGTCAGGGAAGTGTGTGTGTGTGTGTGTGTGTGTGTGTGTGTGTGTGTGTGTGTGTTGGTACTGGGGCTTCAACTCAGGGACTGGGTGCTGTCTCTTATTTAGCTCAAGGTTGGGATCAACCACTCAAACTCTACCACTCCTCCACTTCTAGCTTTTTGCTGGTTAATTGGAGAAGACTCTCATGGACTTTTTGGCTCAGGCTGGCTTAGAACCATGATCCTTAGCTCTCAGCTCTGTGAAGAGCTGGGATTATAGATGTGAGCCACGGCCTCTAGGTTCTCCCACACTGGTTTAGATGAGCTCCTCTGTGAGCAGAGAGCAGCCCCCAGGCCAAATCATAAGGATCACAAGTCATAAGGATCTGTTTATGTCTCACCCCATCACAGCCAAGAACTTCCTGAAAAGTCAAGAATCTTGTTTCACTTGTCTTTGGCACCTAGAACAGGCTGTGGTATATGTGGGTGCTCCATAAATACTTGGTGAGTGAATGCACAACTGGTCTGTCCCTTCGGACAGCACTCCTTACTTTAGTACCATCTTAACCTATGCAGCATGAGGTAATTCTTTTTTCTTTTCTTTTTCTTTTTCTGTTAGTCCTGGGGCTTGAACTCTGGGGGGGCCTGGACTGTTCCTGAGCTTCTTTTGCTCAATGCTAGCGTTCTACCACTTGAGCCACAGCACCACTTCTGTTTTTTTTTTTTTTCTAAGTAGTTTATTGGAGGTAAGAGTCTTACAAACTTTCCTGCCAGGGCTGGCTTCAAATTAAGATCTTCAGATATCAGCCTCCTGAGTAGCTAGGGTTATAGGCATGAGCCACCAGTGGCCAGCAGTCCAATTCTTCAATGTGGGTAGCATATGACAAAATTGTTATCAATGTCCTCCAGGTAGACTCCCCCAAGAACACACTTGCAGTTGAACAAGTTTAGTAAATTATCCCTTACAGGGAAGTAGACGGTGACCCAAAGGGAATCATAAGACATCTTATGTGGTAGCCAGAAAACCAGAAGTGGTGCTGTAGCTCAAGTGGTAGAACACTAGTCTTGAGCTGAAGAGCTGAGGGACAGAGCCCAGACCCAGAGTTTAAGCCCTACGACTGCCACTCCCCCTCCCCCAAAATATACATGAAAGCCAGGCACCAACATACTCTTAGTAAGGTTGCTCACACCTGTAAGCCTAGCTACTTAGGAGGTTGAGATCTGAGAATCCTGGATTGACACCAGCCCACACAGAAAAGTATGTGAGTTTTATACCCAAATAACCATCAAAAAGCTGGAAATAGAGGTGTGACTCAAGTGGTAGAATGCCTAGAGATAAAATGGCAAAGTAGTACAAAGCCCTGCATTGAGACCGCAGTCCTGACACGCATGTTCACACGCACACATGTTCACACACATACACCCACAGAGTATATGTGATAGGAAAACTTATTATAGGACTTTAGCTTTGGATTGGATAACTTGGAGAGAGACCAAGGGAAGTTATGGAGATTGCTCTGGATAAATACTACCAGAGACCAGATTCTATGAATATCTTAATCATATCTATAGGAAGGAGAGACTAAAATAAGGATAACACTATTACTACTTGGGGCTGGGAAGGTGGCTCAGTGGTAGAGTGCTTGCCTTGCATGCATGAGGCCCTGGGCTCGATTCCTCACCACTACATAAGCAGAAAAGGCAGGAAGTAGGTCTGTGGCTCAAATGGTAGAGCGCTAGCCTTGAGCTGAAGAGCTGAGGGACAGAACCCAGGCCCAGAGTTCAGGCCCCACGACCAACAAAAACAAAAACAAGAAAAATGTGTTACTTACTACTTAAAAAGAAAAAAAAGCAGTCATCATCTGACAAATTGGTCACAAGGTCAATTTTCCTTCTGGACAAGAGGAAATGTTTGGACATTTCTGTGGGTGGCACCGTATTTTTATTTTGTTTTGTTTTCTGTACTGGTATTCTATAGGAGCATTTCTGCATAGGAGGAGAATGGGGTTTAGGGTGAGTGTCAGGCCAGCTTCTGAATGGAAGAGGTTAGTCTGTTTTCAAGATGAATTGGTGTGATTGGAGAAGATATGAATATGTGGGGTAAATCCAGTTCAATGTGTGAACTCTTCAGCTAGAAAAGGTCTTGTTTCATCTCTGTGATATCCAACTCTGAGCCCAGACATCAATTCCCAGGCCTCTGGGCTAACACTTTCTGCTGTCACGGTCACCTCTTCTGTGGCTATGATTTCGCCAGGTGCCCCTGGTGATGCTGAATTGCAATTAGAGAGCAGCCAGCTTTTTGAGGAGGATCACTGAGATTTCTTCTATCAGGATAGCCCTATTTTCCTAGGGCAAGACACCGTAGCTTGTTTACTTGTCTGGGCCGTTTTTGTTTGTCATCCTGCCTCATATCATGGCCTCTCGGTGACTCCCCTAACTATTCATGGAAGGCCCGAGGAAGAGCTATTAGATATGAATTCTTTGTTGGCTTGTGACCGAGGCCTCTGACCAGACGGGTTCAGCTCCCTGGACCCCAAGGGCCTTCTTGTCTCTGCTCTGTGCCTGTTGGCGTGGTGACCTCACCCTGGCCGTCAGTTTCAGGGATCAGTGACTCATTGTGGGATAAATCAACAGCCTGGCGGATGCGTGGCTCCTGAGCTCTTGGGGCTCTTTAAGGATGTGGGGCTGTGACCTTTCATCCTTTAGTCCAGTGTCTCTGTCCGTGATCCTCTTTCCCCAACAGAGCCTACAATGTGTTCTTAACCTTCAAACTAGACATCTCTGATGTTGCTGCTGCCTCTTCATCATCCCTGTCTGCCATAGGCAGACTCTTCTAGATTTTGTTTTGTTTTAGAAGAAGGCTCTCACTATGCAGCCCAAGAAAGCCACAAACACACGATCACCCTATGTCAGCCTTCCAAGGGCCAGTATGTGATTACAGGCATGTGCCATCATACTCCAGCTGGCTTGTTCTTGAAGGTTCTTCTTTTTCCTCCTACACACATACACAATGCCTGGCCTTCTTTTCCTCTCTGTTCCTACCTCTTTCTTTCTTTACAATCAAGTCTGCTTTTTATCAGATGTGTTTGTTGTAAGACCTTGAACAAATTACTTAACTTTCTGAGCTTTAACTTTTCGCATCTGTAAACTATGGGTAATTGGCAATGATAATTATCTTGTAGCATTGTGAAGATCATTTCTTTTTTTACTAGATGAGTAATTATGTATTCATTTATAAAGAATTTATACAAGGCAGGTAGGATAAAAGTCTCCTTTGGCTTTTGTCTCCCTACATCCTAATTTACTGTGATTCTTTGGGACATGTATATGTGTATTTCCATGTATACTTAGAAATACATGTGAATGTATGGGATTTATTTATTATTTATTTTTTGTTTTAAATTTATTGTGAAAACACTGTACAGAGGGGTTACAATTACATGGGCAAGATAATGAGGACATTTCTTTCTCTTTTTTTTTTTGTAAAGATACTATACAGAGGGTTACAGTTACATGAGTAAGGTAATGAGTACACTTCCTACTGAGCATTGTTACCCCCTCCATTGTTTTCCTCCTACCATCCCTTCATGTATGGGATTTTGAATAGTGATAAAGTAAGAAGGAGGATGGGAGAATATTGTGTTGGTGGATCATGTGGGTATTTGTTTTTTGTTGTTGGTGGTGGTGTTGGATTTTTTGGTGCTGACACTGGGGCTTGAAGTCAGAGCCTAGGCATTGTCACTTACAGTTATTTGGTGATTAATTGGAGATAAAGAGTCTCACAGAAATTCCTGCCCAGTCTGGCTTCGAACCTTGACCCTCAGATCTCATCCTCCTGAGTAGCTAGAATTACAGGCGTGAGCCACCAGCTGCTTCACGTGTAAGGTTCTTTCTTTGCAAGAGTATATATTTCTTTCTTTCTCTTTTTTGTCAGTTGAGGGACTTGAACTCTGGGCCTGGGACCTATACCTGAGCTCTTCAGCTCAAGGTTAGTGCTCTTCCACTTGAGCTACAGCACCACTTCTGGTTTTCTGGTAGTTAATTGGATATGAGTCTCATGGACTTTCCTGCTCAGACTGGCTTTGAACCACAATCCTCAGATCTCAGTCTCCTGAGTTGCTAGGATTATTGGTATGAGCCACTAGCGCCTGGCCACAAGGTTATATATTTCTAATAAGAGTAAAGCAGTCTGGGAGGGTGGCTCAGTGGAGAGTGCTTGCCTCGCATGGGTGAGGCCCTGGGTTCGATTCCTCAGCACTACATAAATAGAAAAGGCTGGAAGTGAGGGTGTGGCTCAAGTGGTAGAGCACTAGCCTTGAACTGAAGAGCTGAAGGACAACGCCCAGGCCCAGAGTTCAAGCCCCATGACCAACAAAAAAAGAAAAAGTAAAGCAATGGACAATCCTTAAAGTTGGAAGGTCATGTAGGAATCACATCATCACATCATTCTGATAGTTCCAGATATATAGGTCAATGCCCCAGATAAAATTGGCTAAAAGAGTTGAAAGTAGGGATAGCATTGCCATTTTCCCTAATTCATATAAACTATTTGCATGTATTATTCCTATTAAAATCCTAAAATAACCTAATTGTGCTCTGTGCTCATTTAGTTTCATCAGCCCCATCAAGATCTGCTGCCCACCCACTCCCTCAGCTGAGTTTCGCACGCTTCCTCCCTCCCCCTCTCCATTCCCACGTTCCAGCTGTGTGCGGCCCTCCTGGTCTCTCACACCCCCTCCAATCTATTCTCCTGCAGCCAGAAAGGGCTCTGGAACAGATTTAATTAGTGTGTGTTTCACACTTACTTCAAAACTCTTTGAGATTTGCCTAGGGTAAAAGATGGATGTCAAGTGCAAGGCATGGCAAATTCTATGTCCCCCTTGGTGCCAGCCCACCAAACACTGTAATCTCCAGCCCTGAGCACCACCTGTCCAGCTGCACATGCACGGGTTCCATGCTGCCCTTGCTCAGTCCTCCCAGTTCTTCCAAACCAAAACCATCCTCCTCCCTCTCTCCCTCCCTCCCTCCCTCCCTCCTTTCCTCCCTCCCTCTCTCTCTCTCTCTCTCTCTCGTGCGCTCTCTCTCTCTGTGACAGTCCTGGGGCTTGAACTCAGGGCCTGGACTCTGTTCCTGAGCCTCTCTATGCTCAAGGCTAGCACTCTACCACTGGAGCCACAGCACCACTTCCAGCCTTTTCTGTTTATGTGGTACTGAGGAATCGAACCCAGGGCTTCATGCTAGGCAAGCTGTCTACCACTAAGCCACATTCCCAGCCCCCAAAGCCATTTTCTTGTGCATATTTCTGTAACCTAAAACTCATAGTGTATAATGTCTTGTGCTTTTTTGGGGGGAGGGTCCGGTCGTGGGGCCTGAACTCTGGGCCTGGGCACTGTCCCTCAGCTCTTCAGCTCAAGGCTAGCGCCCTACCACTTGAGCCACAGCGCCACTTCCAGCTTTTTTCTATTTGCTTATGTGGTGCTAAGGAATCGAACCCAGGGCCTCATGCATGCAAGGCAAGCGCTCTACCACTGAGCCACCTTCCCAGCCCCCTGTCTTGTACTTTTTTTTCCTTTTTTTTTTTTTGTTCTGGTACTGGACTTGAACTTAGGGCCTGGGCACTGTCCCTTAGCTTGTATCACTCAAGGCTGCCACTTGAACTACAGCTCCACTTCTGGCTTTTTCAGTGGTTAACTCAAGATACGAGTCACATAGACTTTCATAGACATCGAGTTTCCTGCCTCCCACCACTCCCAACTTCACAGCTTTGACTTTGAGCCTCAGAACTCAGCCTCCTGAGTAGCTAGGATTATAGGTAGGAGCCACTAATGCCTGGCTTGCTTTTCTTTTAACCATGGGTCTTAAAGATCTTTCCATGCCAAGTCAAATAAATTTTCCTCATTCTTTTCTTTGTTTGTTTGCTTTGTTTCAAATACTAGAAATTGAACCCAGGACCTCATGCATGCTAAGCACTAGCTCTACCATGGAGGTACACCCTTAGCCTCTCCTCATTCTTTTCAACTGCTACGTGGATTGAATTGCATAACATCTGTGAATGCATTGTGCATGCCATCTAGCATGTAGGGATGCTCAATGATTTCACTTAAGTCCCTATCATCCCAACATAATGGAGAAACCCTCTGTCACCCCATAATACTGTGGCGGTAGCATCCTCCTCGCCCTTTTGATGGGCATGCACTGATTTTAAATAGATCCCGAGTGGAACATCAATCTCCTCCCTATCATTTCTCTAGTTTCTCCATCCAGTTCCTTTCACATCCTGCCTTTGTTCTCTTTGAACACACCCAATTCTCCCACACAGTGTGCTTACTAGCTTTTGTGAGACAGGCCCTCGCCTGCCCCCTCCCACCATGCACTGGTGCAAGGTTGCCCTCTTCCCAGACATTCCCTGTAAAAGCTTCCATAAGCTGTCCTCTCCCAGAGGAGCCTCGGCCTTGGGCCGCACCCCATCTGGTTTCCACAGCTTACATCACTCCTTCACCTGAAGAAGCTTGGTCTTTTGAAGGCACTCTGTGTTACTATATTAGCACATCACTTGGTGCAAGAAAAGGGACGGGGGAAGGGTGTAAATACCTGTAGGATGAAAAGGTTTTGACTTCCTAAAAGACCAAGCTCCCTCTTCTATCTAACATGCCACCTTCATACGCAAAAGGTGCTGTGGTTTAAAGAACAGGTAGAGTGGGCTGGGAATAGGGCTTAGTTGTAGAGTGCTTGCCTAGCATGCCTGAAGCCCTGGGTTCAATTTCTCAATACCACATGAACAGAAAAAGTCGAAAGTGGCGCTGTGGCTCAAGTGGTAGAATGCTAGCCTTGAACAAAAGAAGGTCAGGGACAGTGTCCAGGCCCTGAGTCCAAGGACCAGGACTGTCAAGAAGAAGAAGGAAGAGGAGGAGGAGGAGGAGGAGGAGGAGGAGGAGAGAATTCACATTATTTTAATTGTATGGTTTGGGGTAATTTGTTTCATCTCTCTGGACCTCGGTTTCTTGATCTGTAAAACAGGAGCAAAGACATCTATAATATCTGCTGAATGAATGCTGGCATAAAACACACAAAGGCGCTTTAAAATGTAAAAATGGCTGGGCACCAATGCCTCATGCCTCTGTCATCTTAGCTCCTTATGAGGTTAAGATCTGAGGATTGAGGTTCAAAGCCAGCCTGGGAAAGGAAAGTCCATGAGATTTTTTTTGGGGGGGGTCCGGTTGTGCGGCCTGAACTCTGGGCCTGGAGGAGGGGGGAGGAGGAGGAGAGGAGGAGGAGGAAGAAGCAGAAGAAGAAGAAGAAGAAGAAGAAGAAGAAGAAGAAGAAGAAGAAGAAGAAGAAGAAGAAGAAGAAGAAGAAGAAGAAGAAAGAGGAGGAGGAGGAGGAAGAAGAAGAAGATTGTTACCTCTTGTCTCACTTCTACTTCCAACTCTGTGAGAGTCCAGATGAAGCCTCTCCTCAGGCCCAGTCACCTCTTCCAGCCTGTCCCCACCCCATATGTCCCTTCATTCATTTCTGATGCTGGAGTTTCATCCTTCCACCCACTCCACCTAACTTGTGGGTCCCAGTCCACCCCAAATTACTCCTCAGTGTCCACTTCTCTAGCCTTCCTCTTGATCCTCCCAGGCGTCAGTCCATCTTCACAGCCTCCTCTGAGCCATCCCCAGATCTTTTGTGGGTTTTCTCCCTCTGCTCCCTTGAAGCCCCTCCCTGTCCTTTGTGCCCCGTACACTGCCTTGGGGCAGGGGAGCCTGGCATGGGTGTGGTATCCAGGACGCTGGCAAAGGTGCTCAGAGATGTCAGATAAAAGGGTGCCAGATGTTATACTTTGGGTAGGGAGGGGCTTGATGAGGGGAGCTGGGAGTCTAAAGCAGGTCCTGGGGCCAGTTTTCCTCTCGCATAAGCAAGGCAGTGCAGGGGTGGCTAGAGGAGTGAGTTGGGGGGAGTACCTCTGAAGCCCTGGAGGAAGTCAGAGGGAGAGGCGGCTGCACTAATTAGCAAGCTGGATGCCAGCCGCATGCCAATGATATTTTGACAATAGGTCACTAGGGAAGTGGAAGGAAGGAAGGGAGGGAGGGACAGAGGGAGGGAGGTAAGGAGGGAGAATCTGTCATGTGAACCCAGACCCAGAGGCTCATGGGGCTGGCTCTCAGCTCCTTGGGCTTTTCTAGGTCACTCTCAGTGTTGCTATCTCTGTCACTGAGTCTCCCTGGCTAGACCTCACACTTCCTTTCATGTTTCTGACTTGGTTTCTCTGACTCATAGTTCATGTCTCTGAGGCTCTTTGGGGCTGTGTCCCTGGGAATCAGGTGTCCAGCTGTGTTGGGGGAAAAAATACTTGGAGCCTGACTCTGCCCCCACTCCCCACCCAGGCCCAGGCAGACTTTGATCTTTGCAAACAAACTCTTAGTTTGCACTGCCTCCAATTTCCTCTATATTACCGGAAAGTCAATATGTTCTCCTGTATCTGGTAAGAGATCAGTGAAATTAACTCCCTCCCACCCCCAAATCCTTCAAAAATTGCCAGGCACTGGAGGCTCATGCCTCTCAGGAGGCTGAGATCTGAGGATTCTGGTTCAAAATCAGCCCCAGCAGGAAAGTCCTTGAGATTCTTATCTTCAATTAACCACCAAAAACGTTAAAAGTGGCACTGAGGCTCAAGGGCTAGAGTACTAACCTGCTGCAAAAAAGCTCAGAAACAGTGCCCAGGCCCTGAGTTCAAGCCTTAGGATACACACACACACACACACACACACACACACACACACACGACATCTTTGAAAAATATCAATTGCTGATGCTAACATGAAGTATTTTTGCTCCTTTTGGTTTTACCATTACTTTTTTTTTTGCCAGTCCTGGGATTTGAACTTAGGGCCTGGGCACTGTCCTGAGCTTCCTTTGCTCAAGGCTAGCACTCTACCACTTGAGCCACAGTGCCACTTTTGGCCTTTTCTGTTTGTGTGGTACTGAGCCCAGGGCTTCATGCATGCTCGAGAGTAATCTACCAGTAAGCCACGTTCCCAGCCCTTGCCACTACTCTTGATTTCATATGTGTATCTAGAACTGCAGTGTTCACAAAGGCAGCCTGGTGCATAGCCCAGCCTTTAACAGATCTGCCCACCCAAGCCAGCTGTTCCCTGTCCCTCCCCACCTCAGCCATCGGTTGCTCCATCCTCAAGGACTGGGGCCAAATCCTCCAGAGCTGCCTGATTCCTCTTTTGCTTTCTACTCCATATTCAATGAAGCAGTGGACTGGGGCTCACTTGCAAGATGTCATATATGTGAGCAGTCCAAAAATCTGGAAAATCCTAAAATCTGAAGCAAATCTAGTTTCAAGAGTTTTGATAAAAGATACTAATCTGGGGTTGGAGGCATGGTTCACATGGTAGAGTACTAGTTAATGAGTGAAAGTACCAGATACCAAGTTGGAGTTCTGGTCTCAGACTAAAACAAAGAGATACTAATCATATACTTTTCTTTCCTTTTTTTTTTTTTTTT